>NW_007246487.1:54685-60350 GCF_000164805.1 Carlito syrichta
CGAGTGCAGTGACCGCTCCCGGCCACCGCAGCCTCGACCTGCTGGGCTCCGGCAATCCTTCCGCCTCAGCCTTCCAAGTAGCGGGAACTACAGACCCGCGCTACCACGCCTGGCTAGTTTTTGATTTATTGTAGAGGCAAGGCCTTGCCAAGTTGCCCGGGCTGGTCTCGAACCTGTGGACTCAGGCAATCCACTCACCTTGGCCTCCCAAAGTGCTGGGATTACAGGCTGAGCCACCGAGCCCAGCCTAATGTGTAATTTTAAATAAAGAGAATCAGCTGGGCACAGCGGCTCATGCCTATAACCCCAGCACTTTGGGAGGCCGAGGCGAGAGGATTGAGTCCAGGGGTTCGAGACCAGCCTGGGTAACACGGCAAGACCTCGTCTTTACAATAAATCCAAGAGAGAGAGAGAGTATGAAAGTTTGGAGAACACCCACGACCAAGCCCGCTGGCCCACTGGTTCTTTGAGTTAAGGGCTCAGGGTGGGACAGTCAAGGGTCCTGTGGTCGCTGAGGAGGGCCGTGGGCCCGTGTCAGGGGCCTGGGAGGCAGCTGAGGGCCAAGGCTGGGGGCCTCCAGCTGCTGGTGCTGGAACAGACTCATGTCTCACAGGCACAGGGACAATTCAGGGAGCTTCCATGACAGGCGCCTCCTGCCTTGTCCCATCTTTTCCCTCCAGGACAGCTTTGCCCTCGTCTCACCTGGATTCCTCCCAAACACAGAGGGAGGGAGGCATGCGAGCTGGGATTTGCTGGGCGCCTGGAAGGGCGGCCATTCCCAGTCAGAGGTGAGATTGGGGTGAGCCTCGGCAGCAGGATCAAAGGTCACTAACTGTCCCCCCTGCCCCCAGAATGTCCTGCTCGTGTCACTGCTCAGGCCCAGGGTTCGATGTGGCAAGGGCCCTGGGGACCCTCACCTCCCCCTCTCACTGGGACTGGGGAGGGAGCCCCCGCAGCCAGCCCATAACTCGCCGGGCTGTGATCACATCCTGGTGGGGAGTGGGGACACCGCTGGCTCTGAGGGCGGGGAGGGCAGGCAGCCAGGCCTTGTCTGCTGGTGGGAGCCCTGGCAGCGCCGGGCTGGCCGCCCCCGAGGCCTCCTCCCAGTGTCCAGAGTGACTCACCTTGGCACAGACACAGTGGTCAGGGGTGGGCACGCCGCCTGCTTCCCGCCACACCCCAGCCCCCTCAGAAGCTTTCCGAGAAGCCCATTGAGCGGGGGGCTTGTGCTGGGCCCCAGCCTGACAGCCCAGCATCTTGGAATAAAGGCAGCACAGCCCCCCAGGGGCTGCCTTGCTGTGTGGCGCCCTCACCGGCGCTGGAAAACAAGGCTCTATTCAGCCAGTGCCCAGGCAAAGGGACCAGAAGCCCAGGCATGGACAGTGGGTGGTGGGGGCAGGGGGAGAGGAGGGCTGTCTGCTTCCCAGAAGTCCGAGGGCTCAGACGGGTGAGCGGCCTAGGTGGGGCTCTGACCCCGTGGGACCAGAGTGGCCATGGTGGATGGACCCAAGGTCTCCAGGGGCAACGGCTCGGGCCTCGGGTTCCCAAACCGCCCCCTCCCTGAGGCTTTTCTCACCTTCCCAGCCTGATGTGTGGGAACGGGAGAAGATAAATCTCCAACTGAGACTGAGGGGCAGCCAAGAAACGGGGCGCCGGGAACAGACTCTGCCGGCCCTGCCAGCCCATCCGTAACTGCTTTGTGGAGCTGTCAAGGCTGGGCCTGGGAGGAAGGGCAGGGAGGCCGAGGGAGGGAGGGTGAGCCCGGTGGGCCGACCCAGGGGTCAGAGAGCAGCCTGGGGAGACGGCCAGAGAGGGCTGACCTTCCTGGACCATCAGGACGCTACACTCCTCTGCATCCCCCACTGCTAGATGGAGGCCACGATCCACTACAGACAAAGAGCTGGTGTCCAACCCTGGCTCTGGGAACAGAAGGCAGGCACATGGGGCATGTGTGTTCAGAGGGGAGGCCTCCGGGAATCCACTGGGAGTGTGGCTCCGTGGGAAGATATGTACCACACAAGCTATTCCCTCGGCCCAATTCCCAGCGTCCAGCAGGGACTTACAGGGGTGCTGACTGAGAGGACACCTGGCTCGGGAATTCTAAGAGTGAATGGCAGGTCAGAGGTCAGCTGGTCCAGCCCTCCCTCCCTTCCTTTTCAATTGATGCATAATAATTGGACATAATGCTGGTGGTCCAACCAACCGCTTCTGGAGCCACCTTCCTAGAGACAGGGTCTCCTGGCTCAGTGGTCAGGGCACCACGCCCAAGCAGGGGGCTGGTGTGCCCAGGAAGCCCTGCCTCTGGGCAGTGTCCTCGATGGCGTGAGAGGAGCTCTCCCCATGGCTGGGCTGTGGCCCAACCCCTCCCCCTCAGGCTATGCCCAGGGCATTGCCAGGGCAGCAGGCCGTGGGGGTCTGGCTCAGGCCTTCATAAAGCCCTCTCAGGCCGGGAGCCCTGGAGCCTGGGCAGGATGGAGAGGCGACGTGTGTCTTCACGCCGCTCCTACATTGTCTCCTCAGCAGAGATGGTGGGGGGCGTCCTGGGCGCTGGCCGCCGCCTGGGCCCCGGCACCCGCCTCTCCCTGGCCCGAATGCCCCCACCACTCCCGGCCCGGGTGGACTTCTCGCTGGCTGGGGCGCTCAACACTGGCTTCAAGGAGACCCGGGCCAGCGAGCGAGCAGAGATGATGGAGCTCAACGACCGCTTCGCCAGCTACATTGAGAAGGTTCGCTTCCTGGAGCAGCAAAACAAGGCGCTGGCGGCAGAGCTGAACCAGCTGCGGGCCAAGGAGCCCACCAAGCTGGCCGACGTGTACCAGGCTGAGCTGCGTGAGCTGCGGCTGCGGCTGGACCAGCTCACTGCCAGCAGTGCCCGGCTTGAGGTTGAGAGGGACAACCTGGCGCAGGACCTGGGCACCCTGAGGCAGAAGTGAGGAGGGGACCAGGGAGGGGGATGGAGTGGCCATGGGCTTGCAGGGGTGGGCAGGGGTGGGATCTCCCTGCTCTCCAGGTCTCCCCACCTCTGGGGAGCAGCTTTGCTCCCAACACAATAAGAGGGACCAGGTAGGGCAGGGCCCCAGGATCTGGTTCCCAAACACCGCCCTTCTCCATGGGAGAACACAGGGCAGGGGTCCGGGCAGGCTGATCTTGATGTTTCCTTCACGCTGGGCCTTGAGACTAAGGCAGGGAGCTGACCTCTTCTGAGCTGGGGTCTGTATAAAGGAGTTGGGGCAGGGCATGTTGGCTCACACACCTATAATCCCAGTGCTTTGGGAGGCAAAGACAGGAGGATCACTTGAGGCCAGGAGTTCGAGACCAGCCTGGGCAACACTGCGAGACACTGTCTCTACAAAAAATAATGAGCCAGCCGAGTTCGGTGACTCAGCCTATAATCTTGCGCCTTGGGAGGCTGAGGTGAGTGAATTGCCTGAGCCCACGGGTTCGAGGCCCGCCTGGGCAACTTGGCGAGACCTCATCTCTACAATAAATCAAAAATGAGCCGGGCATGGTAGCGTGCACCTGTAGTTCCGGCTACTCGGAAGGCTGAGGCGGCGGAAGGATCGCCGGAGCCCAGCGGGTCGAGGCTGCGGTGGCCAGGAGCGGCCACTGCACTCCAGTCTGGGTGACAGAGTGAGACTCCAACTCAAAAAAAAAAAAATTAACCAGGCATGATGGTATGTGCTTGTAGCCTAGCTACTCGGGAGACTGAGATGGGAGGATCACTTGAGCCCAGGAGTTTGAGGCTGCAGTGAGCTATCATCACAACACTGCACTCCAGCCTGGGCAACAGAGCAAGGCCCAACCACTCTCTCTCTAAAAAAGAAAAAGAAAAAAAGAGAAATTGGAAGAGGAGAAGGTTGGCGTCCATGAGGGGACTTGGGGTGGAGGCAGCGGGAAGGGCCCGCCACCCTGGGTGCAGAACCCAGGCGACTGCCTGTCACCAGCTGGTGGTCCCAGTTGAGGCACTTTGACTTGCGCGGCTGAGAAGTAGAGCTCGTAAGAAAATTCATTTCTTTTCTTGTTTTCTGAGTTGGAGTCTCACTCCATCGCCCAGACTGGAGTGCAGTGGCACACTCCCGGCCACCGCAGCCTCGACCTGCTGGGCTCCGTCGATCCTTCCGCCTCAGTCTTTCAAGTAGCCGGAACAACAGGCGCGCTACCACGCCCGGCTAATTTTTTATTTATTATAGAGATGAGGTCTCACCAAGTTGCCCACGCGGGTCTCGAACCTGCGGGCTCAGGCAATCCACTCGCCTTGGCCTCCCAAAGTGCTGGGATGACAGGCTGAGCCACCGAGCCCGGCCAAGAAAATTCATTCCAAGAGGCAGTCAGAGCAGTCGCCAGGGGCACGACGCTGTGCTGAGCTGGCCAGGCACGCACGTGTCCCTTAACTGTGCGGGGGCGGGGGGTGGTACGTGCGTGCATGTGTACACCCTTCAGTGCAGGAGGGTGTGTGTGTGCCCGCAGCACGAGTGCGTGGGTGGACGCACCCATGAGAGCACGCCGAGTGCACAGCCCTGAGAAGGCCCTTTCATGATGACGTAAAGCCAAAACCCTCCTCTCTCTCCCTCCCCGCTGAGGCCTCCACCTAGGGCCCCTGACCCTCATCCCTCCTGCCACTCTGCCCGTCCTGGGGTTCTCTGTGACAGCCACCTCCAGGGAGATTGGGACAGGGACTCAAGAGTCCTCAGAAGAGCCTGGACCCAGGAATGTGTCCCCCCACCCCACCCCAGGTTTCAGGATGAAACCAACCTGAGGCTGGAGGCAGAAAACAACCTGGCGGCCTACAGACAGGTCAGAGAGGTGGGGGGCGGGAGAGGGACGATGGCAAGCCCCCCCACAGCCCTGGGCTCAGCCCTCCAGAGCCATACGCTGCTCCTCTGCCCCAGAAGGAGGGGTGACACAACCTGAGATCAGAGTGGCTCTCTGCCCCCTCCCACGCCAGGAGGCAGATGAAGCCACCCTGGCCCGTCTGGATCTGGAGAGGAAGATCGAGTCCCTGGAGGAGGAGATCCGGTTCTTGAGGAAGGTCCATGAGGAGGTGAGGAGGTGAGGCCAGGGCAGAGGGAGGGAGGCTCGGCCCAGAGACTGCCGCCGAGGGAGAGACAGAGACAGAGGGAGAAGCTCAGAGAGAAGGAGAAAAGCAGAGACATGTAGACAGAGAAATAAAACGAGAGAGACACCAAGAGGGGCAAAGAAAGAGACCCCAAGGGAGACCGACAGAGAGACCAGAGGGCCTTGCTAACCCGCCAAAATGCTCCCACACCTGCCGCTCCCCGGGGAAGCGCAACAGCCGCACGACTTCCCTTCCCCCTCACCACAGTTCCCTGAGGTAGGAAGCTTCCAGCATCAGCTCCTCTTCCCGGAGGAGGACCCTAAGGCCCAGAGAGGGCCTGTCGCTCAACTCTCTGGCTCTGCCCTTTCACCATCTGTTTATAAAAATGAGAGCCTTCATTAACGAAGGCCACAGTGCCAGGCTTGGTGGCTCACGCCTGTCATCCCAGCACTTTGGGAGGCGGAGGTGAGAGGATTGCCTGAGGGCAGGGGTTCGAGACCAGTCTGGGCATTTTGGCAAGACCTCGTCTCTACAATAAACTAAAAAATTAGCGGGTTCGAGACCCGCCTGGGCAGCGAGACCTCATTTCTACAATAAATCAAAAAATCA
>NW_007246487.1:60565-62303 GCF_000164805.1 Carlito syrichta
AAAAAAAAAAAAAAAAGCCCAGTGTGGTGGCACACACCTGTGGTTCCATCTACCTGGGAGGTTGAGGCAGAAGGATCACTTGAGCCCAGCAGGTGGAGGCTGCGGTGGCTGTGAACGTAGCCCTGCACTCCAGCCTGGGCGACAGAGTGACTTCGACTCAAAAAAAAAAAGACCCAGTGAGCTCTGACTTGAGGTCCTGGATTCAGCACCCCATGGAACCCGGGGACCCCCAGCACACCCCTCTATGGGGTTGCGGTCACACCCATGAGAATGCAGGCACACTCAGCACCAGGCCCTGCCTCTCGAGCCCTGGAAGGAGGACGCCACAGGCCCCCACCCTTCCTGCTGCCTCCCTTAGCCTGGGCCACGCCACGTCCTCCGGCAAGGGCCGCACCCTTTCCCTTAGCCAGCGCAGAGGACCTTCAGCTGGGACCTGCACCCTGAGCCCTGGTTCCCTCTCTCACCCCGGCCAGGAAGTCCAGGAGCTGCAGGAGCAGCTGGCCCGACAGCAAGTCCACGTGGAGCTGGACGTGGCCAAGCCAGACCTCACCGCAGCCCTGCGGGAGATCCGCACACAATACGAGGCAGTGGCGTCCAGCAACATGCACGAGGCAGAGGAGTGGTACCGCTCCAAGGTAGCCCTGCCTGTGGGCCAGCCTGCCTCCTCATGGCAGCCCTCCCTGCTCCATACAAGGGAATCGGGGACGGAGGGTGGAGGAAGCTGGGAGGATATCCTCTCTGGGTGACTGGCCTTCACCAGAGAAGTGAGATAATTTGCCCAGGGACACCCAGGCACAATCTCTTCCAAAAAGTATTACTGTTACTGCTACCATTACTTTTATGACTATTAGCCAGCACTGCTGTGTGCCAGGCCCTGTGCTTTGCATGGATTATCTTACTACGAAGTAGGTGTCATTCTTTGGTAGATCAGAGAACTGAAGCCCAGAGAAGTTAAGTAATTTGCTCCAAGTCACACAGCTCCCAAGTGGTGGCACTGGATTCCCAACCCCAGCCCAGTTCACTTGGGAGTCTGCACTTGACGCCGCTGCTAGTCCGTGTTCTGGGCTCTGGACCATTTACTGAATGTCAGGCACTTGCTGGGGAGAGGTGTCTGACCAGGATGATGTGGTGACACCCAAATGTGGTGCCCACGGAGAATGCTGTAGCTGGGAGCAGAATAGTGTGGGAACCAGGGAAGACGGCATAGAAAGGGGCGTTTGGGCTGGGCAGGACGGGCAGACTGTGGACACAAAGGGTCGAGAGAAGGGGCGTTCCCAGTGGAGAACAGGGCCTGTGCAGAGACCCGAGGCAGGAAATCAGAGAAAGGCAGGGCCCGGTGACGGGAGTGGCAGAAGCCACTGACCGTCTGAGCAGGTTCAAGGCCTGAGGGAGCTATGAGGTCCCCTGTCCACTGTGGGGAGGACAGAGCTCGGGCCCACGATGGAGCTGCCAGTGTGGAAGGTTCTGGATTCGGTGGCCACTGTTCATGCATTGCTGGCTGACCCGCCCGTGCTAGGTGCTGAGGCCCGGCAGGGGCTACCCTGCCCCATCCATGGGGCAGTCGCTGGGAAGAATCCCAGCCAGAACCAATGTCCCGGGGTGACCCGGGGCCCTGCTGGCCTCGCTGATTTCCCGGAGCCGGTGCCCGCCCCTGTGCCCACGGGCTCCCCGCGCCTCCCCAGGCTGCCCTCAGCCCACGCCCTCTCGCCGTCTAGTTTGCCGACCTGACAGACGCCGC
>NW_007246487.1:62473-73547 GCF_000164805.1 Carlito syrichta
ACCCGCCTCTCCAGGGGAGGCCGCTGAAGAAGGCCTGGGCGAGGAGGATGGGGGGCCGAAGGCGGAGCCTGGGGGGGGCGGCTGGGGTCGGCCGGGGCCTCAAGCCTCCCCGGGGCTCCATCCCACAGAACGAGTCCCTGGAGCGGCAGATGCGGGAGCAGGAGGAGCGCCACGCGCGGGAGGCGGTGGGCTACCAGGAGGCGCTGGCCCGGCTGGAGGAGGAGGGGCAGAGCCTCAAGGACGAGATGGCCCGACACCTGCAGGAGTACCAGGACCTGCTCAACGTCAAGCTGGCCCTGGACATCGAGATCGCCACCTACAGGAAGCTGCTGGAGGGCGAGGAGAACCGGTGAGCCCTGGGGGTGGGGGGTTCTCCCGCGGCTCCTCTCCGGGGAGCCCCACTGGTGCCTTGGGAACTGGGTCTTATCAGGCCTGGGTCCAGCCGCCGACCCGCCCGAGTGCCCAGCGCCTAACACACAGTAGGTGTTCGGTAAATGTTGGATACATGGATGGACGGATGCAGCCATATTGATTAGGTCTCAGGGCCTGGACTTGGGTCACGCCTCCAACTTAGAGACTCACTCCCTGGCCTCCTCACCTCACTGACCGGCCTCTCCTGCCCCCTTGGGACTTCCTTTACCCCTCTCCCTCCCTCTGCCATCTTCCTTGGGAGAGAGATGTTCCCCTCCAGAAAGGCCCCTGCAGACTTCTGGAGCTCCAGAGAGTAGGCTGGCTGCTGGGGAAGGCTTGGAGATGGAGTCCGACTTTCCTGGCAGAAAAGAGCCCTGGCAGCCCGTCATGCCTTTCCCTCCTTTCTCGCAGCATCACCATTCCTGTGCAGACCTTCTCCAACCTACAGATCCGAGGTCAGTAAAGCAGGCCTTGTGGGAAGGTGATGGAGTCCTGTCCCCTCCCTCTGGTCTGTGGGCTGCTCTGGCCTGGGGCGGAGGACCGGGGCCCAGGGGTCCGGGCTCTGCCTGGGGGCCTTCGTGACTCACTGCAGAGTTCCAAGCCAGAGCACTTCCAGGTGGGGCCTGCAGCCAGCGCTCCTGTCCTGCCCTGCCCTATGTCCCCCTTCCGTTCCCTGCACCCATTCCACCGCAGAGGGAACCTTCACCCTATGTGTAACCCCCCGGGCAAGCTCTGTCCTTGTTTTATGTGTGTGTGAGTGTGTGTGTTTTAACTGCTTGTCACTACAGGGGTCAAAAGCACGAAAGAAGGGGGAAGTCACAAGGTCACAAGACAACTCAAAAGCCTCACAATACAAGTGATACCAATACAGACTCGCCAGGTTGTAGACGGAGCCCCGCCTGTTCGGGGTTAGCTGCCTACCTCTCAGACACAGTGCTTTCTGCAGCTTGGCAGGGAAAACCAGCCCCACCTTCCCAGTCCTCTTGGGCGCCCTCCTCCCAGGATCCCGCCTGCCAAAGGACTGGAGCTGTGTCATTTTCCCAGGAACCTGAGTGCCCAGCCCAGGACTTGGCCCAGGCTGGATGTAGATTAAACTAGCAGAGCTGGTCAGTGTTAGAGGTGACAGGTCCTTGGGCGTCTAGATGAGATGCTCCAGCCTCTGTCTCGCCTCTCCCTGTCTGGGAAGGCCCGGTCCCACCGCGTCTGGTGGCCAGGGTCCCTATGTGTTGTTTATCCCCTAGGCTCCTTTCCCAAACTCAGCACTGATTCAGCCCAGAGGATTATTCCCTCTGGACTGTGGCTCTGCTAATGAATAAAGTGTGTTCCCTGCTCTTAATCTCAAATATTACTGAGTGTGACATATTATACTTTTCTCTCTGGCGGGGGGGGGGGAAGAATTAAGTGACTTTTTACTTGTATGTGGCCCTCAACTGATTCTTAGCTGAGGAAAGAAATTCCTCTTCTTCTGGGCTATAATATTTAGGAACACCAGATATGCACGTCTCAGTGCTTAACTCAGCATCAGAAAGATTAACCAGGGCGGGGCACGATGGCTCACGTCTGTAATCTCAGCACTTTGGGAGGCTGAGGGGAGAGGACTGTTTGGGCCTAAGAGTTTGAGACCAGCCTCAGCAACGTAGTGAGACCCTGCCTACACAAAAAAATTTTGTAAGGATTAGCTAGGTATGGTGACCCACGCCTATAGTCTCGGCTACTCAGGAGACTGAGGCAGGAGGATCGCTTGAGGCTTGAGCCTAGGAGGTCGAGGCTGGAGTGCAGGCTTATCATATTACTCAAAAAAAAAAGGGTTAATGGGGCTGACTAGGTAGAGATGCTATTGCCACGTACTAGACAGTCAAGAGCCACAGGGTCCAGATAAGTGGCAGCGAGGAGGAGAGCGGGTGGGGAAATGGGCCCACAGGTAGTGAGCACTGATAAGTGCTTAACATACATCATTGTAGTTAATTGACTCCTCACTCCCACCTAGAAAAGTAGGCACCAAAAGTTTCCCCATTTTGCAGATGAGGAAACTGAGGCTGGGAGAGGTCAATGAACTTGCTCGCAGTTGTGTGGCTGGCTGGTTAGCAGGTTGAAACGCGAGCTCTGGTCTGATCTCAGAGCCTGTGTATCCTTCCCTGATGCAGCACTGGGCTCTCCAAAAGCCAGGTGCCAGGCGAGGGCTCACCGGGTGGCTGGAATTAAGCCAAGCCGGAAGACAGGATTTGACCAGTGTTGTGGGGGATTGGGAGTCTCCAGCCCCTTGGGAGGAGCCTGGGCACTCCCTGCCTGGTTCGGCAGGCTCTCCTCCTCACCATGGGGTGGGACGGGGATGCTGGAGTGGCCCCAGAGCCCACAGAGCCTTCTCTCACACCTACAGAGACCAGCCTGGACACCAAGTCCGTGTCAGAAGGCCACCTCAAGAGAAACATCATGGTGAAGACCGTGGAGATGCGGGACGGAGAGGTGAGGGGCGATTCCGGCCCAACCAGCACAGGTTGCTCCGGGAATTCCCGAGGCCAGGCCATGGGAGAAGCCTGAGCCTGGCACGAGGAGGGTCCCGCGAACTCCCAGGAGTACCCCGGGGACACTGGAGGAGGCAGTCGCCTCGATGCAATTCTGTTTTCCTGGCCCCTTCATGGCAGTTCTGCGGGGAGCCTGGTCCCCGGGCCGCTGGGCAGGGTCCTAACTCAGGCCCGCCCCTTTGCTTAGCCTCAGCCTTGGAAGCCCCCAGTGCCAGTGCCAGGCCCGGGAGAGAGAACTCCAGTTGGCAGCACTCGCTCTCAACTCTAGCTGGGACAGCTGTGCGAGGGAGGGCTTTCAACGGCTAGCTTAGTAAGAGGAAGCTGCCAGGGAGCAGGAAGAGGGAACCTGACATGTCCCCCCCATTCACTCCTGTCACACCAGCAGCTTGTGATGGCCAGGCATGACGCTCTGTACTCTGCAAGTGTCACATCACGGCCCCTCTGGCCACTGCAGGAGGCAGCGGTGGCTCCTATCAGAAAAAGATCTGGGCGGTGCGGACCTGCCAAGGCTCCCCATTAGCAGTGGTGGGCCTGGGGTCTGTGCCACTTCCTCATGTTGCACTGTGTACCCTCCCTGTCCCCTGCAGGTCATTAAGGAGTCCAAGCAGGAGCACAAGGACGTGATGTGAGGCAGACCCCTGTGGCCCCTGCTCCGCAGTGGGAGAGGCCTGTGGCAGGGGCAGGATGCTTGCCCCTCCTCTGATGGCTCCTTTCCCCAGACCCGAGTTCCCCCCATCCTATCCCTGTCTCTAGGGCAGCTCGATGCCGAGGCACCGTCAGCGTTAGGCCTGCCAGGGGGCACCCCACCCCTCACCAGCAACTCCAACTAACAGGGCTCTCACCTCAAAGGGACTATCTAGGGGGCATGGCCAGCTGCGTCGGATAGAATTAGGAGGGAGGAGAGGCGAGGGGGAGGCAGGGAGCCTAACAAACCCCCTTCCATGTCCCATACCCATCGTTATGGCAACTGTTGCCAGAGCTGGTCCTCCGGGGATGTCTGGGAACTGGGCCCTCAGGCTGCCAGAGGCACCGGGACTCAGATGGCAGGGGGCAACCCCACAGGCAATGCAGCCCTGGCCAGAGGCTCGTGGGTTTTTTTTTTTCTTTATGAGACAGGTCTATGTTGCCCAGGATGGTCTCCAGCTCCTGGTCCCAAGCAATCCTCCCACCTCAGCCTCCCAAGTAGCTGAGATTACAGGTGCACGACACCATGCCTGGCTCAGAGGCTTGTTCTTCTAGATGGACCCAGACCCATCTAAGAGTGGGTGGGGATGTCCTGCCACCTGGGGTGGTCACCTGCCCAGATCCCTCAGTCCCACTGGACTGCCGTCGAGGGACCTGGGCTGTGCACATGGAGGGGCTTGGTTCTCAGCACTTGCGGGAGCTATAGTGCACGTGGAGAGGGAAAGGGGTGCTGAGAGGGATAGAAGGGGCTGCCGGGCCCCCAGGCATGGGTACAGAAAGGTCAAGCCGAGGAGGACTCCCCCCATGTAGGCTTCAGGGGGTGCCGGTAGAGATGGTAGAGGGGCAGTTGGGTGACGCGAGACAGCAGAGTGGGGGGCTGTACATGAGCAGTTATACTTGGCCTTTGGCTTGCGGGAACCAAGGAAGTGACTCAATCTCTGGAAGATGCTGGAACAGGAGAGAAGGGCTGCTGTCCACGTGGCAGGGTACAACTCTGTCCCATTCCTGAGGCCTGCTCCTCACTGTGTCATCCCATCTACCCAGACCTCTGAGCCCCTGTGGCTGCTGAGTCCTGACCCCAGGGAAGTCACCGCCACACATCTGACTTTCTTCTCTCCTAATGACCAGCTGCTTTTCCCTAAGCCAAGAGTCCCTGGGAGTCCCTTCTTACTCACATACAAAATATACCCTGGATTTTAGGTAGTGCCCTATTTTACAATTTGGGAAGTCAAGGCACGAGCAGAGTGAAGACCCTGGCTCTTGTGCTTGAGGCTGGGCACCCACTCCGCTTTCCCTGGGCAGACCAGTGGGCAGGTGGTGGGTATCTGCGCCCAGAAATGGGCCCTACAGGGCCCCCTTCAGGGTCCTCCACCCCCCTCAAAGGCCACGGAGGGGTCCCTCCCTCTTCCCAAGGCTTGGTGTCCTGCCCCCAGTCCTTCGTGCCCCGCTGCCGCTGCTAACCTTCAGGACACCGCTGCTGCCTTTAGTCACTGAGTAAAAATAAAGCCAGTGCTGCCACCTTCCCCCGGGTAGACTCTGATCTGTTTGTAGGGGCGGGTCTGGGGCCATGGCAGAGCCTCGGGCAAGACCAGCTTGCTTATTACTGACCATGTTGGGAGCCAAGCCCTCAGAGCAGGAGCCACAGACCAAATCCCACCCAGCCCAGCTCTGCTGCAGCAGTCCTGCTGCCCCGGCCTCTGACTTCACGCTCTCCTCACCCCGCCTGGGGGCAGTCTCTCCCCACTCCTTACCCATGCCCCATGTTCTAGTCTTTTACCAAACCTTTTTGTAGAGGCAGGGTCTCGCTATGTTGCCCAGGCTGGTCTCAAACTCCTGGCTTCAAGTGTGCCTCCGGCCTCGGCTTCCCCAAGTGCTAGGATTACAGACATGAGCCACCACACCTGCACCATCCTCCGCCCCCCCTTCTAGTCTTTATCTTTATTCCCAAACTGGCTAGCTCTACCTGCCAGGCCCAGAACAAGACTGAGAGGACGCCAAAGAACACATATACCAGCTCCCATCACTCTTTGCTTTCCTCTTTCCCCTGCTACCTCCAGTTCTACCTGTGCCCCCTGGGCAGGCCTCAAAGACAATAAAGTAAAGCACCAGGGCCAGGTGCCATGTTTCCATCTGTAATCCCAGCACTTTGGGAGGCTGAGACAGGAGAATCACTTGAGACCAGGAATTCAAGACTAACCTGGGCAACTTAGTGACACCCTGTCTCTACAAAAAAATTTAGAAATTAGCCAGGCATGGTGGCACACGCCTGTATTCCCAGCTACCTGAGAGGCTGAGGTGAGAAGATCGCTTCAGCCCAGGAAGTCGAGGTTGTGGTAAGCCGTGATCCTGCCACTACACGCCAGCTTGAGCAACAGAGTGAGACCCTGACTCAAAAGAGAGAAAAGATACAGAGAGACACACGCACGCACTAGAAGCCCCTCAGTAGACCACCAGATAAAACTGCATTCACTCCTTCCTTCTCTGACCTAAGTGTGAAGTCATGTGCACCCTGCCTAATTCATACTGACTTCACCCCCAACCTCCACCGGGCTCAGGCTTCACCACACCCCGGATCGGACCCCACACCCACCCATGAAAATGGGGGCGGGCTGTAAACTAGACCTGCCCCCAACTCCCCGCTGCAGGATGCATGACACAACCGGAGTTACCCACCCGCAGGCACTGGTGTCATTTAACAAAACAGAAGCACAGCGGGTCTTCAGGGCTGGGGAGGAGACAACCAGGGGGCGGAACTGGGACAGCAGCGAGATAAGTAGCAGCAGCACCGGCAGAGGTGTGCGGTGACAAAGAAGGCGGTGAGGAGCAGGTAGCCTAGCAGGGTGAGCACCACGACAGAGCGAGTCTCTGGGTCTGAGAGCGAGGCCGGGTAAGGCCCCCGGGACACCACGCCCAGTCGAAAGCCTGCAACCCGCTTGCCCTGCCGCCAGCAGTAGTAGACGCCATGGTCGCTCAGCCGGGTGAAGCGGATGTGGAGCTGGTGGCCATGGTCAATGAACACCCGCATGGACCTGTTGACGCCCTTCAGGTACTGCGTGCGGTACAGGGGCTGGCTGCCTTTGTCCCAGGCCACCGCGTGCTCTGGCCGGGCCCTGGGACAGGAGATGATGAGCCCATGGCCCAGCCTCTGCTGGTGGAACTGAACGGGCACCCGGGGCACCCAGGGCCGGCTGCCCACCTTGGCCACGTAGCTGAAGATGGCCAGCAGGCCCTCCTGGACTGACTTGCTCCTCTCGCAAGGCACCAGGCAGCTCCGCACCAGCAGCTCAGGCGTGTGGCCACTGGCCTGGGTCCGCAGCCTCCTGGGTACCGCCCTTGAGCCGCAGGACACCACGTCGGGCAGAGTCTTGCGGTAGCGTGGGGAGAGGCCCGGGCTCTGCAGGTAGCAGAGGCCGATGCGCCACTGCTCCCCGCGCACCCCGCAGCGGTCACAGGGCGTCCAATCCCAGAAGGTGGTGAAGATGCGGAGGTTCCCGTGGCGCTCGTCGGCGAAGGGTTCCTGGCCCTCATCCTGGAAGGTGGCCACCATGCCCTCGCCGCTCTGGACGTCCACATCATAGGCGTAAAAGTAGTCTCCCTTGCGGGTGCCACAGAAGTACAGGCCTGAGTCCTCGGGCTGGGCCCGGAACACCAGCAGACTGAACATGCGGATGCTGAATCGGGCCAGCATGTCGCGGCCCACCCGCACCTGGGCCGCCTCGGGGAGCACACGCCCGTCAAAGTCTGTCAGCACCGTGGTGTGGCTGCTGCCCGGGTGCTTCTGGTAGAACCAGACGACGGCTGACACCTCCTCAGGCTTGCAGTGGCAGGGAAGCTCAAAGGTCATGTCGGCCAGGTAGGCTGCATTGTCAAACATCAGGAAGGCAGGGCACGGGGTCTTCTGGAAAACATTCTCCTTCTCCACGATTTCAAAGGCCAGGAAGCTCCCCCATGCCCACAGGAACACAGTGGCATGGACCAGGCTCATGCCTGCAGGAAGGGGTGGGGGGTGGGGGCGGGGCAAAATCAAGCCACCAAAGGCCTGTGGGCTTTTAGAAACCACTGCAGAGAGGAGAGGAGCTTCTAGGGGAGGAAGGAGTCAGGAGCCAGGAAAGCAGCCGCCGTCTGGAGAGGAGGCAGCTGAAGGCAAGGCGGTTTATTCCCAGTGGATATAGAAGTGCCTTCCAATGTTCCCGACCTGATCTCCAGGGAAATCTGTTCTAGAACCTGGTCCACTCCCCTTTCTAGAACACTGACACTCATCCAAGAATGGGCCAAGGGAGGCCTGAATGAGAGGCAAGGGCCAGGAGTGGGGCCAGGGCAGGAGCCTTTGCCCTCGCTCCAGGCCCTCCCCTACTGGACAGGAAGGAAACCCCCCACCCCTGTCCATCTGTCCATGGGAGGCTGGCCAGACCTGAGTCAATGACTTGAGTTTTTTCAGGCCCAACCTGCATGAGAACCCAGTGTCCAGGGGAAGATTCTGCACCTCAGATGAGGTAGCATTTGGTCATCTGTTGGTGAGACGTCTGTTGAGTGGTTCTGAGTTACTGAGGGCTGTGGAGGTCAGAGTTTGTTTACCACGGAGTCTGTGCTTCCTTTTTCTGAGTGGAGGCCTCTGGGTATGGCCAGCCTTTGGTTGGCCACACACCCAACTCTCGGGGCAGGGGTAGAAGCTGGGCGCATTCTAGGGTGGGAAGCAAAATGGCTCTCATCCCTGGGTCCTTGACTGTCCCGTAGACCTGCACAGCTCAGAACATCCACGTGTTCAGGGGCTGGAGAAGTGGGGAAGACTTGACTCCTGCTTTTCCTCTGCAAATTCCAAGTGGAAAAGGGAATTAAGTATGGGTTCTCTGCTGCGGCCCGCATGGCTGCCCTGAGGGTCCCGAGAGAGAGCAGCAAGAGATTAAGAAAGACACAGACACAAAGACAAAGAAAAGCTGGGGCCAGATGGGACACTCCTCTGATGGAGGAGAAGTGACCCCGAACTAGCTCAGCATGTTTATTTTACAATTAAGCACAAAGAAAGTTGGAAGGGATTCAGGTCTGTGAGGGAGCCATAACGGAATTTGTTGTTACCTAAAGGCCAGTTGTTTCATGGTTTATCTTGTTGTGGCTAAGGCTTTATGCTATGTGCATCTGGATGTGTGGACATCTGAAACCGTTTCATGGAGCAGGCTGCATCCCTCGCCTTTGGCTAAGATGCAGAGTTGCCAAGCAAGACCTTGTCTACTAGCTTGGAGCCATTAAGCCATTAAGCGAGACCTTGCCTTCGCTTGGGCCTTTACTCAAGGCCTGCTACAGTGACGGTGCCCGTCTGTTCCCCACATCACATCCGCTCCCGACAGTTCTCATCACAGTTCTGCAGAACCCTTAAGTCAACAACCAAAACATGATCTCCCATGACTGCCGGGGCCTCTGCAGTGGGCGGGCCTGTCAGTCAACCTGGTATAGCGCTAGCAACTCCTGCAGGGCCCCATCTTCCACTCGGAGCTCACCAGTCTGCGCCTCCAGGCCCTGCTCCTCTGCGGGCCTGGGGGCGCCCAGGGCCTGCAGCTTCCGGAACAAGCGCTTGCAGCTCTCTCTCTCCTCCTGGCTCAGCAGGCTCAGATTCAGGGGGAAGCGCCCGGTGCCCGCCAGGCTGCGCAGGATGCCCAGCACCGCTGCCCGGTCGGCCGGCCTCACATGGTCAGCCAATGCCACCAGCAGCTCCCCCAGAAGTCCAAAACCCACGTCTGTCTGGAAGAGGTGGCCCAACTTCAGACCCCCAAGCTGCAGCAGGGCCTGATAGCGCTCCGGCCCACTCCGCAAGTGTCGCCGCCAATCACGGTAGAACTCTGCCGAGGTCTGGGGCTCAAGGGGTGATTTCTCCTGGGTAACAAAGGAGGAGGGAGAGTCCAGAGTTGGTCTGCTCTGAGATAGCAATGGTAGGGAAAGATACAGGTTTTCATTCTAGCTCTGGTCCCGCTCTGAGCACTGGGTAGGCTGTGGTCCCTGGAGCCTCGTTTTCAGATGAGGGAGCTGAGGGTGGGACAGGGGCAAGGTGCCTGGGAATCCAGGCCACGAGCTGAGATTCTCATTTATACTGGGATTGTCCTGCTGATGAGTGGAGACACAGCCCTCTGGTCTTCAAGGGTAAGGAAGTCAGGGTCGACTCTGAGTCGGGTGGAGGGTGGAGGGGTTGATTAGAAATCGCGGAGAGGCCGGGCTCGGTGCCTCAGCCTGTAATCCCGTGCTTTGGGAGGCCGAGGTGAGTGAACTGCCTGAGCCCGCGGGTTCGAGACCTGCCTGGGCAACTTGGTGAGACCTCATTTTTACAATAAATCAAAAAATTAGCCGGGCATGGTAGTGTGCGCCTGTAGTTCTGGTTACTTGGAAGGATGAGGCAGAAGGATCGCTGGAGCCCAGCAAGTTGAGGCTGCAGTAGTTGGGAGCGGCCATTGCACTCCAGTCTGGGTGACAGAGTGAGACTCCAACTCAAAAAAAAAAAAAAAATCGCAGGAGGAGAGAAAGAAACTAAAGTGAATGTCAACAGCCAGGTGCAGTGGCTCACACCTGTAATGCCAGCATGTTGGGAGGCAGAGGGAAGAGGCAGCTGGGCAACGTGGCAAGATGTCATCTCTACAATAAATCATAAAATTAGCTGGGCATTGTGGCAAGTGCCTGTAGTTCTAGCTACTTGGAAGACTCAGGCAGAAGGATCGCCTGAGCCCAGCAAGTTGAGGCTGCAGTGGCTGTGAGTGTGTCACTGCACTCTAGCCTGGGCAATGCAGTGAGACTCTAACTCAAAAAATAATAAAAATACAGTAAGTGTCAAGGATCTGACAGGCTCCCTCAACACTGTCACAGGATTACTAGTTCCCAGATAACCCAGAGGCAGAACAATCCGGACCTGATTCGGGAATTAAATCAAAGGATTGATTGACGAGGACCTGCCAAGTCCACCATTCTGACTTATTCTGCCCTGTTCTGCTCAGCCTCACCATCTACTGGTTGCTTTTCCTTCTGGGATTGGAGCAGAAACCTGTCTCTGGTGGCTTAACATGACAGATAAGGAAGACATAACAAAAAGCTTTAGGGCAGAGAATCCTGCTGGGCGTAAGAGGCTGAGCCTCACCTACCTGGGAGATTTCAGTGGCCACATCCTGGGAAGTTCTTCCCTGAGTAGTGTGACAGTTCCAGGGCACAGACCTCTTTCCTCCTGCCTTGTCCTTCCGCTCCAGTGGCTTCAGATGTGATGCAAGGATGATACCCCTATGGGCAAAAGAAATGAGGAAATGGGCTTAATAATGTTGTATCCGTGGGCCCGAGGCAACTTTGTGTGGCATAGATGAACCTGTTGACAGGCCAATATGACAATAATAATAACAACCACAACGACAGTCATGAGAGCTGACCGCTTTCAAGCACTTCACTTGTGCCGGACACCATGCTCAGAGTCTTACATGCAAGATCTTTTTTTT
>NW_007246487.1:73786-77118 GCF_000164805.1 Carlito syrichta
GCCCAGCTAATTTTTTATTTATTGTAGAGATGAGGTCTCGCCAAGTTGCCCAGGTGGGTCGCGAAAAGATCTTCTTTTTTATGGAAGAGGAATTGAGGCTTAGAGAGGTTAAAGAAATTCAGACAAGTAGCAGAAGGCGGGGACAGGCCTGAAGCACAGCATGGTTTGATTCCAGAGTGCTTGCTGTTTAACCACTGTGTCCACCATATCAGGAGGGTCTTAGAGAAATAGCAGCGAGCTCACCTGAACTCCTCATAGGAAGCCACCCTCTGCTCCACCGCGCGCAACTTGGCGGCATTCTCCCTTTTGTACTTCTCATCGGCAGCGAGCGCAGCCTGCAGCTCTTTCTCCAAAACCTTGAAGTCGATTACATCATTCCTTTCCATGGCCTGGGGCTGGGAAGGCAAGGGAGAAATACACAGCAGGGGAGGGTCCACATCAGGGGAAAGAGAGTGCCTCTGGATTCTTTACCAGAACACAAAATGACCCCAAAGCACCCTGGATTCATGTCACTTACCTTGGCCGGTGTTACAAAAATCGAGTTTTCTATTTTACAGAGATGAGCTGAGTTGCACAGTGAGGACTGGCACAAGACTTGTCACTGAAAAGAGAATCGAGAGTCCTGACTTTCAGTTTGGAGTCCTGTCTTAATTTTACTCTCTGCCTCTCAAAATACTTTTAATTTGGGTGCTTCAGCAGAGGAGGCTCTCGTCGTATCTCTGAATTCAGTTCCTCACTCTTCCACATAGAATCCCTCCATAGCAAGCCGTTTTGATAGAGGACCACACACAGAAGCAAAACCCTTGTTAGTGATTCTTAAGCCCAGGGATAAAATTCCATCCTTCATTAAATGTCTTCAGTGAGGAGGAGCACTGTCACCCAAACCAGGTGCAACGAACGAGCTAGGGCATCGAGCAGGAGTCGTAGGAAAAGGAGCTCAGTGACCCCATCCCCGAGCCCCTCTGTCCACCCCGGGGCTGGAGCACAGGTCCCTAGGTATCTGGGGGACGCCTTTCGTTCAGCCCCCGCGCTTCTGCAGCCTCTGCGCATGAGGCTGATGGGCCATTTCTACAGCGACCTATATGGGGTCTGGTCTTGGCTCTGTCATTGACTTGTAGTGAGACTTTTCCGAACCTGACTCCTGTGAGTCGAGCTGGATTTTGTGGCAAAGGCATCACGATCAGCTCTGGGCAGGGAAGCAGGAGGCCAGCAACAAACCCCATAGCCGCCCCCAACCCAACGTGGGGAAGCAGGCTGAATGCCCAGAAGGGGCTGGGCTGGCCGGCAACGGAACTCAGGTGCCCAGTTCTGAGCCCTCCCCAGTCACTGAATAAGTAGAACTAACGCTTCCGTCCCCCTTACTCAGACGCCCGGGCCTTCACCCCGGCAGCCCCCGCCTTGGTCCCTCTGCTTTCTTTGAGGATCCCCAGATACGCCCGGACAGGAGTGCAGCTCAGCGCAGACCACGCGCAGGCGCTGTGGTTGCCTAGCAACTGTTCCAACAGCCCGCCCACGTGGTCGTCCCGAAGGCCCCCGTTCAGGGCGGTCCCGAGACGCCTGATCAGGTTCACATGTCCTCGGGCCTCATTCTCTCCGGAGCTGCCCACGCCTTGGTGGGAGGACCCCACGACTCCACCGTGCCTGTTCCTGTCCCCGCGGCCGGCGATCCTCGGAGCCACTGTTCAGGCAGAGGGTTGTCCTCCGCGGCAGGGCGCGACGCGGAGGCTGCGGGGTCCTTCCTGGCGGCGGGCGCAGGCGTCGCCGCAGCGTGGGGCGGAAGCGCGGTCTCCGTGGCGGCCTGGGCCCTCGGGGTAGAGCAAGCGCCAGGTGAGCCGGCGAGGCGGGAAGGCTGCTGCGGGTGGGAGGGGAAACTAAGGAATGTCGGAACTGGAGGAGGCCACCTGTTCGCTTTATAGATGGGTACATCGAGGCCAGGAGCGAGAAAAGGAGCGAAAAACTGCCCGGCCCCTATGGCGCGAGAGCGCGCGCACGCCCACTCGATTCCCGGGTTCCCCCTACAGCCGCCCTCCGTAAAATCGCGTCCCTGGGCGGGAGTCGTGCTCTAATGTCCAGTCCCCTCGCTCACTCCCTCTTCCCTCAGTGCCTCCTTCACCCCTTGCCTGTCCCTTCCTCCTCTGAGAGCTCGTAGAGCGGGAAGCTGCGGCGAGGTCTGGTACTGAGCGTCACTAGTTTTGGGGTAACTGCGGGAAGATCAGTTATATTCTCTGTGCCATGTAGGGAGGGGTCAGGCATGCATTCAGCAACAAAAATGCATAACCTGACTGTCATCACTAGGAAGCATCAGACAAGCCCAAATTAAGGTATATCCTGCCACATCACTGGCTTGTAATCTCAAAAGTGTCAGGTTATGGAAACTAGGAGAAAACTGAGGAACTCCTCTAGAACGCAAGAGACTAAAGCCATGGCAACTCAATGCAAGCCTGTGTTCCTGGATTAGATCCTGGGGTGGGCAGGATAGTATTGAAACAAGTTTTGAAATTTGAGTGGGGTCTGTGGATTAGATGGTAGTAACGTGTAAATATTTTTTTTTTTTTTTGAGTTGGAGTCTCACTGTCGCCCAGACCGGAGTGCAGTGGCCGCTCCCGGCCACCGCAGCCTCGACCTGCTGGGCTCTGGCAATCCTTCCGCCTCAGCCTTCCAAGTAGCTGGAACTACTGGCGCATGCTACCACGCCCGGCTAATATTTTTGATTTATTGTAGAGATGAGGTCTCTCCTGCCCAGGCGGGTCTAGAACCCGCGGGCTCAGGCAATCCACTCACCTCAGCCTCCCAGAGGTGCGGCATTACAGGCTGAGCCACCGAACCTGGCATGTGTAAATATTAATGTTCTGACTTTGATAGTTATACTGCCAAATTTGTAAGAGGACATCCTTGTTTGTTGGACTCAACACAAGCTGAAGCAGGGGTTGGCACATTTTTCTGTTAAGGACCCAGTGACATTTTGGGCTTTGTGGGCCATGTGATCTCAGTCCTAGTGACTCAACTCTGCTGTTACAGTGTGAAAGCAACACTAAACAATATAAATGAATATGCATGCCTGTGTTCCAATGAGCTTTTTATAGACATTTGAATTCCATATAATTAACTTTGATGTGTCAAATAAATTTTCTTTCTCAAAATAAATACTTTTGTTTTATTCCCCCCAACTATTTTAAGATGCTAAAATAGTTGGCCAGGCTTGGTGGCTCAGCCTGTAATCCCAGCACTTTGGGAGGCCAAGGCAAGTGGATTGCCTAAGCCCATGGGTTCGCGACCCACCTAGGCAACTTGGCGAGACCTTGTCTCTACAGTAAATAAAAAAAATTAGCCGG
>NW_007246487.1:77313-93960 GCF_000164805.1 Carlito syrichta
AAAAAAGACAAGGTAATGAATAGCTTATTCTGAAATAATTTAGGAAAAAGAAGGTTATTTGTACTCTTCTTGCCACTTTTTGGTATTGAGTTATTTTTAAGTTTAATGTAAATTTTAAAAAGGAGTTAGAGTGATGAGTGTGGATACAGAAGCAACAAGGAGAGAGATGGGACAGTACTGAGCTTTTGGGGAGTCTTCAGGAGGCTGATGTAACCAGAGGGGGTGGTGTGTGGTGGGATATGGTCACTATAAGACTCGAAAGGTCTCATGGAGGCCTTGGTTACCTCGCCAGAATCCTACTCTTCTCCTCTCCTTGAATTTTAGCGTCATGGATACCGACTTATATGATGAGTTTGGGAATTACATCGGACCAGAGCTTGATTCTGACGAAGATGATGATGAATTGGGCAGAGAGACCAAAGATCTTGATGAGGTAAAGCAAACTTTTCATCTCTCTTTTTAAAAAAAGCAATGGAGTACTGAGTTCTCTGTTCACATAATACTAATACTCTGCATACATCTCTTAACATTGTCTTTTTTATAGCGTGGCTTATTGGGGTCTTATACTGCCCCCTCAAAAGCTCAGCTACTAAGGCTCCAGAAGGGAATGTGTGGTTTCATTGAGGAGGTGGTTTTGTAACCTGAACTCCGGTTCATCTGATAGTATCTTTTCCATTTGTCTGAAGTGTCTTTTAGCAATTATGAATAATTCCAACTTAGAAAAGATATTCAGTTATTCCAAATGCAGCTGCATCAGGCGCTTCCTCACAAGGTCTGCTTTTTATTTTTATTTATTTATTTATTTTTTGAGTTGGAGTCTCACTCTGTCATCTAGACTGGAGTGCAGTGGCCTCTCCCGGCCACCACAGCCTCGACCTGCTGGCCTTCGTGATCCTTCCGCCTCAGCCATCCAAGTAGCTGGAACTACAGGCGTGCACTACCACACCTGGCTAATTTTTGATTTATTGTAGAGATGAGGTCTCGCCAAGTTGCCCAGGTGGGTCTCGAACCCGCGGGCTCAGGAGTCCACTCACCTCAGCCTCCCAAAGATCAGGATTACAGGCTGAGCCACTGAGCCTGGCTTATTTTTTATTTTTTACATTTATTTATTTATTATAAAGATGTGGGGTACAATTCAGGGTTAGTATACAAACACTGCTCATGCAGGTACCCTTTTTGATGAGGTATGCCCCCCCACTCCCCTAGCAGTTTCCCTCAACTGCCAGTCCCACCCCCCCAAGCTCAGCTTTTTAAATGGCTAGGTACAGTGGCTCACACCTGTAATCCCAGCCCTTTGAGAAGCCAAGATGGAGGAATGCTTGAGCCCAGGAGTTTAAGACCAGCTTAGGCAATATAGTGAGACCTCGTCTCTACAAAAAAATCAAAAAATTAGCTAGGCATGGTGACGCACATCTGTAGTCCCAGTTAATTGGGAGGCTGAGGTGGAAGGATCGCTTGAACCCAGGAGGTCGAGGCTGCAGTGAGCCAAGATCGTGCCAGTACACTCCAACCTGGGCAACAGAGTGAGACCTCAACTCAAAAAAAAAAAAAAGATGCATGACCACAACAGAAGAGAAATAGAAAAGGAAGGAGCAGATTCCTGTGACTCCACTTCAGGAAGATGAAGTTCAGGATGGTCTGAGGCTTGCAAGAGACCCCAGAGGTGGCTTTTGTGCTCTAGCATTGTTGAGAACAAGGTGAATAAGAAGTGACTGGACCCACTGCTTGGTGGTGGATTAGCGATGCTTAGTGATAGAAATGTGGTATTAACAAGACAGCAGAACAAAAGTTCCGGCTGCCATCTATCTTTTTCATCAGAAAATATCCTTCAAGCTAGAAAAAATTAGAGTAAATGTTGGAAAAAGGAGACAGATGCCATGGAGGTGAGGCGAAAGAGCAGCTTGTAGTTGCATAGGAGTCTCCAGGCCCAGATGGGGTATGTCCTGGCTGGGGCGGAGGGAACCTTGTGGAGATAAGCTGAGAGCCACTGTGGTCATCTTGAAGAAATGTGGGGAGTGGCTGTGGTGCCAAAAAAGTAGATCAGGTAACTCATCCCAGTTTTCAAAGATGAAGTAAAGACACTGCATTCCAAGCCGGGCCCGGTGGCTCAGCCTGTAATCCCGTTCCTTGGGAGGCTGAGGTGAGTGGATTACCTGCGCCCGCAGGTTCGAGACCCGCCTGGACAACTTGGCGAGACCTCATCTCTACAATAAATCAAAAAATTAGCCAGGTGGTGGTAGCGCGCGCCTGTAGTTCCAGCTACTTGGAAGGCTGAGGTGGAAGAATAGCCGGAGCCCAGCAGGTCGAGGCTGCAGTGGCCGCTCTCTAGTCTGGGAGACACAGTGAGACTCCAACTCAAAAAAAAAAAAAAAAAGACACTGCATTTCAGAAACCACAGATGAGTAAGTATGATATACGTCCATGGTGAAATTATGGATGGAATTTTAAAGCAGATGACTGCTGAACACTTAGGAAGCTAGTATGAGTTTTATAAAAAACAGCTAGGTGTGGTGGCTCACACCTGTAGTCCCAGCACTGTGGGAGGCTAAGGTGGGGGAATCACTTGAGCCCAGGAGTTCGAGACCAGCCTGGGCAATGTAGTGAGCCCTTGTCTGTATAAAAATAAAATGAAAATTTAGCCAGATGTGGTGGAAAGTGCCTGTATTTCCAGCTATTTGGGAAGGTGAGGCAGGAGGATCACTTTAGCCCAAGAGGTTGAAGCTATGGTGAGCCAGGATCTTGCCACTGTACTCCATCCTGGGCAACAGAGTGACACCCTGTCTCAAAATAATAATAACAATAATACGTTTCTCTTGATAGTGTTTCTAGGTTGAGCAATAGGTCAGGAGGATACTGCAGACATGGTGTATCTTGACTTGGACATGACACCTGAAGTCTTCTATTGATGCCTTATCACCTGGTTTTCTTTTTTTCTTTTTATAAATTTGGTTTTAGGCCAGGAGCAGTGGCTCATACCTGTAATCATAGCACTTTGGGTGGCTAAGGCAGGAGAACTGCTTAAGGCCAGGAATTCAAGACTAGCCTGGGCAACATAGTGAGACCTGGTCTCTTAAAAAAATAGAAATTATTGGCTCACACCTATAATCCCAGCACTTTGGGAGGCCAAGGCCAAAGGATTGCCTGAGTCCACGAATTCGAGACCAGGCTGGGCAACTTGGCAAGACCTCATCTCTACAATAAATCAAGAAAAATTAGCCGGTCATAATGCTGCACACCTATAGTTGTAGCTACTTGGAAGGCTGAGGTGGAAGGATCACCTGAGCCCAGCAGTTTGAGGCTACAGTGGCCATGAGCATGCAACTGCACTCCAGCCTGGGCAACAACTCTGACTCAAAAAAAATAAAATAAAATAAAAATTAGGTGTAGTGGTATGCGCCTGTATTCTCAGCTACTTAGGAGGCTGAGGCAGGAGGATCACTTAAGCCCAGGAGTTTGAGATTACAGTGAGCTATGATCACGCCACTGCACTCTAGCCAGAGTGACAGAGTGAGATCCTAGCTCTTTAAAAAAAAAAAAAAAAAGGAATGTTTTACTTATGTAAGTCGACATACATTCTCTTTCAAACCATATAGATACAAAAGTCTTCCTTCATCCTCCATTCATTTCGCTTCCCCTCCCAAGTTAACCTAACTCATGATGTCCTTGTGAAAAGGACATGGGCTGGTTCCTAATACAATTAGGGGAGGTCACAGCTGATTAAACAGTGGGACTCACAGAGTGTTGATTAATGGGTCACCAAAGTTCTGTGACATGCCAGAGCTCTAGGCATCTGTCCTTAGCCCTGTCCTTTTCAACCTTTTTATCAGGGACTTGAGTGAAGATAGAGGACAGAAGTTTAATTTGCACATGACAGAAAACTAATATATTGGATAACAAAATCTAAATTCAGAGTGGCTCCAGCAAACCTGAATTCTGGGCTAAAAACCCAATCATTCCTTCATTATGTGTTTATGGAGCATTTACAGAAGGGGGAATTACAGAGGGGGAATCATGGCCTAGAGAACACAAGGTGCAACCCCTGCCTGCTTACTAAGGGCGATGAAGTGCAAGTGTTTATCACGTGAAGCAAGGAAGAGCTATTAGCTTAGTGCCACAGTCCTGTATATAAGGAGGAGGCATTCCTGGACGGATGACAAGAAAGGTAGGAAGTGACATTTGAAGTGGACCTGAGGAATGGACAGGCATCTATCAAGATGGAAGGCCGATGGTTAGTGGTTGTCTTGGAGGGAGGGGCCTGGAATTGAGAGGTGATGGCTCAAGGGTGAAGAGTTTCTTTTGGGGGTGATGAAAATGACCTAAAATTGGCCGGGCATGGTGACTCATGCCTGTAATCCCAGCACTTTGGGAGGCAGAGATGAGAGGATCGCCTGAGCCCATGGGTTCGAGACCAGCCTGGGCAACTCTGCAAGACCTTGTCTCTACAATAAACCAAAAAATTAGCCAGGTGTGGTGGCGCACACCTGTAGTTCTAGCTACTTGGGAGACTGAGGCAGAAGGATCGCCAGAGCCTAGCAGGTCGAGGCTGTGATGGCCATGAACGTGCCCCTGTACTTCAGCCTGGGCAACAGAGTGAGACTCCAACTCAAAAAAAAAAAAAAGATATCTAAAATTGATTGTAGTGGTGGTTGCACAATTCTGTGACTATAATCAAAATCATTGACTTGTGGACTTAAAATGGGTGGCTTGCATGGAATGTGAATTAAATCTCAGCAAAGCTACCAGCCAAACAATACAAAAAAAGAAGCATGGTGAGGTGCCGTGTGAACATTTTCACCTCAGTACAGACAGGGCCGATCATACGCTTTGGTTTCTGCTCCTCAGTTGCACTGCTGCTCAAGGCTCTGCTCTTTTTTTTTGTTTTGAGTTGGAGTTGCACTCTGTGGCCCAGGCTGGAATGCAGTGGCATGCCCACTGCAGCCTCGACCTGCTGGGTTCCGGTGATCCTTCCTCCTTAGCCTTCCAAGTAGCTGGAACTACAGGCACGCTCCACCATGCCTGACTAATTTTTTTTATTTATTGTAGAGACAAGGTCTCTCCAAGGTGCCCAGGCTGGTCTCAAACCCCTGGACTCAGGCAATCCTCTTGCCTCGGCCTCCCAAAGTGCTGGAATGACAGGCTTGAGCCATCACTCCCAGCTGAGGCTCTGCTCTTGTGTAATTAATTTGTTAATTCCCGTTTATGTCTTTCCCCTACCTGCCACCAATGTAATTGTTCTGATTTACATGTTTCTTTTTGTTTGTGTTAGTTGCAAAATGCATATAGTTGACTTGAGAGCGTATGTTTGAAATGTAAGTGGTATTATGCTGTCTATACTGTCTTGTTTCTTTTCCCACTGAGCGTTGTGAGGAGTGGTATGTTTTAGGGTCCATCCTGGGGCCATGTGTCCATCTAGTTTGTGGCAGCTGACTGCTGCTCAGTTCTCCCTGGCGGCATCCCTCTGATGGACACCCAGGCTACCTGCTCCCAGTGGCCCTCACCATAAGTAGACTGCAGAGAACATTCTCAGAGATATCCCTTTATGCATGTGAACATTTCTTGCGGTTATATTCCCAGGAGCAGAGTTGCTGATTGCAGGACCCGATGTATGTACACACATACATGTTTACTAAGCACTGCTGGACTGCCCTTCAGAGTGACTGCACTGATCTATCTTCCTTCCAGCAGAATGCAGGCTCTTGAGGCCTCCTAGTCCATCTGGGATGCATAGATTTGTTTGACTTTTTTTTATTGAGGAATATAACAGTAAAGAGATGGGTAGGATTTTGACAATGGAGACAGGAAGAAAGATGTCCATTCTGGAGAGAAGGAATGCAGCAAGCAGGGCCCCAAGCTTGTGTGAAGGGAACAATTTCTTCTCTAGCTTGCCAGAGCACAGTCCCCAGGGGACAGCTGTGAGTGCAAAGCAGAGGAGGTGGGGTCAGGCAGTGGAAGACCTTGAGTGGAGAAATGAGGATAAGGGGTGACACGACAGAACTAAACAGGCTGTCTAGAGGAACACTAGTGACTAACAGACGAAGGCAGGAATAAAAGGGTGCTCGTTTAGTTTGTTGAGTTTGAGCTGTGGTCAGGATACTTAGGTAGAGATAATTTCAGGCAGTCAGAAATTACTCCACAAAACCCTGCAGTTGGATTCATAGTGATTCAGCCAGGAGGGGTGGGAGAAGCTGGCTTGTTGGCTATTTTGCAGCTGCCACCAGTGGGACACTTGTGGCTGCCAGAAGAGCTGATGGAATGTTCAGCCACTTTAATAGAAGTCGAGTGTAGGAGGGTGGGAGGCAGCCAGGCTCCTGTTGGAGGGGCATACTGGAATTGACGTGACGGAAACAAGCGCCCCTCCCTTCCCCCCACTCCACCTGCCTGCATCTACAGCCGTGGACAGTGCTTGCCCTTCTTTTCTTACAGATGATTTGTTCATGTTTTTAGCTCACTAAACGCAAGATCCTGGCCTGGCGTGGTGGCTCACACCTGTAATCCCAGCACTTTGGGAGGCCAAGGGAGGAGGATCCCTTTGAGACCAGGAATTTGAAACCAATCTGGGCAACATAGCAAGATCTTACCTCTACAAAAAAAGGAGAAAAAATATCTGGGTTTGGTGACACCACCTGAAGTTGTAGCTTCTCAGGAGGCTGAGCCAGAAGGATCGCTTGAGCCCAGGAGTTCAGGGTTACAATGAGCTCAGATCACGCCACTGCACTTCAGCCTGGGCAAAACCTGTCTCTAAAAGAAAAAGGTGCTCCCATCCCTCTCCTTGCCAAGACCTTTGCTGGCAGTTCTCCCCGTCTCCTGCCTGCCAGTGTTCCCTGTCTGCTGGATGACTCCATCCACACACAGATTCACTGTCACTTCATCTTCCAGCCCTCTCTTGGCCCCATGTCTCCCTAGTTCCCTCCCCACCTGCCCTGATTCCCATACAGCACATTTCAGAGACTTGAAATACTTGCTGTCCCCAGAGTCTCTCCGTTCTCTCCAGCCACTTCCATCTTCTGACGCTCCCACTCTGCAGAGACTGCTCTTGTCAGGTCCTCAGTGACCTCTGCCTCACCAAGTCCAGAGGTCACCTCCCAGCCCTCCTCCTGCCTGACCTGCCTGCAGTGTCTGCCCAGCTGAGCATCCTTCTCTTTCGACTGCTCTCCTCCCTTGGCCTCCAGAGAAGCCCGGGTTTCCTCCTGCTGGCTATCCCTTCTCAGGCCGATTCCTTGTCCTCTCCCTGAGCGCCAGTGTCAGCAGGCCCCAGGGCTTGTTCCTTACACCGCTTCTCCTTCTCCACTCATGCCTGGTGATCTCATCCAGCACCTCAGCTCACTTCTCAAGGACTCCCAGGTTTCCACCTCCAATCTGGGTCTTTCTCCTGAAGCTCGGATTTGTATGACCGGCTTTCTACATGGCATGTCTACTTGCTGTCTAGTAGGGAATCTAATGCTTAGCCATCTCACACCTCACGCCCGAGCTTCCCCTGCCTCCACCTGCTCTGCCCACCATCCTTGTCTCAGGAAAGGCAATGTCATTTTTCAGTTGCTCGACTCAGAAACTTGGCCTCTTCTCTCCTTCAATTCATGAGAGAACATTTTTGCCTCTCCTATGGGATAGATGCAGAATTCAGCCTCTCCTCACCACCTTTTCAGCTCCTGCCCAAGCCACCACCACTATTATCTCTTTCCTGAATTACTGCAGTAACCCTTCCTGCCAGCATAGGGACCAGAGTGAGAGTCTGATCACATCCCTCCTCTGCGTAGAACTCCTGATACAGGGTTTCTTAGCCTTAGCACCCTTGACATTTGCAGCTTTGTGGGGAGTTCTGGTTAGCAGTTTCCTTGACCTCTACCCCCTGGATGCTGATGGCACCCTGTCCCCAAGTTGTGGCAACCAGAACTGCCTGCAGACATTGTCTTGTCAGATGTTCCCTGGGGGCAGAATCACCCTCTGCTGAGAACCACTGTCCTAGAGTAAAATTAAAATCAAATTACTTAGAACAATCTAGAAGATCCTGTACACTGCCTCTTCTGTGATCTCAGCTTATTGTTCTCCCATCCTTTGGTCTGTTCTTGCCATGCTGACTTCCTTGGCCTTTGCGTTGACTGTTTCAGCCAACCAGAATGCTTATCCCAGGGCCTCATAAAGCTTACTCCCTCTTTCTTCTGATTTTTGCTGAAATAGCATCACCTCTTTTTTTTCTTTTTTTCACTGCTGTATTACTAACACTTGGAACAGTGCCCAGCACACAGTAAGTGCTCAACGAGTATTTACTAAGTGAATGAATAAACCAGGATGTTTTAGAACATAAAGGGGCGCCTGGTAGCCACTTTAGGTTATTTGAAAAGCTTTTTAGCAGGAGTGGGAGTAGCTTTGTTTAATCTTGCTTATGACCATGGGTTAATTTGTGAGGAGGAAGATTTGAAGTCATTTGATTGTTAAGTGTACCTTTCACTGGCTTTTAGGATGTTCAGTCATATAGCTGGCATCGCAGTCCATTTTTGGACATTTTCATCATCCCAGAAAGAAACTCCACACCCACTCACCCATGCCCTCCCACCCACATCCACCCCTCCTCAGCCAAGGCCCTGTGCTTTCTGTCTCTACAGATGTGCCTGTTCTGAACATTTTCATATAAATGGAGCCATGAAATATGCAACCTTTTGTGTCTGGCTTCTTTCACCGAGCATCATGTTTTGAAGGTTCATCTGTGTTGTCGCATGTCTGTACATGTGGCGTGTACATGAGCGCTGCTTGTTTTTATTGCCGAGTGGTCTGTGGAGTGAATGTGGCTCATCTCGTTGATCCGCTCATCACTCGACTGACTCTTGGGCTGTTTCCACTTTTCAGCTATTAGGAATAATACTGCGGCCCTAAGTTTTGTTTGTCTTGGGAGTGGAGTTGCTGGGTCGTGTGACTCTGTGTTTAACTTTGTGAGGAACTACCAGCTTTCCGCAGCTGCATCATTTTCTCACAAGCAGCATGTGCAGTTCTGATTTCTCCACGTCCTCACCAACACCTGTTATTATCTGTCACAAGGTCATTTTTCTTTTTTCTTTGTTTTTTGTTTGTTTGTTTTGTTTTGTTTTTTGAGTTGGAGTCTCACTCTGTCGCCCAGACTGGAGTGCAGTGGCCGCTCCCGGCCACCGCAGCCTCGACCTGCTGGGCTCCGGCGATCCTTCCGCCTCGGCCTTCCGAGTAGCCAGAATCACAGGCTCGCACTACCACACCTGGCTGATTTTTTGATTTTATTATAGAGATGAGTTCTCGCCTGCCCAGGCGGGTCTTGAACCGGCGGGCTCAGGCAATCCACTCACCTCAGTCTCCCAAGGGCGCGGGATTATAGGCTGAGCCACCGAGCCGACTACGAGGTCATTTTTCAAAAGCAATTCTGTGAATCTAAATGCGAATGTTAAAGGAGTGGACTTGTTCCCAGTGTCTACCTCTAGCTCCTGGCTTCTGCCCTTGGAGAAAGTTGGTTTTTTCCCCTAAAAGGGTGTGTCATGAAGAGCCGTTGGTGTTCTTCAGTTTCCATCCATCTGTGAGTGGTGGCACACACTTAGGAAGGGGCAAATTTGAACCAGGAGGACCGTCCGTGGCCTTGGCTGTCTTCTCTTTGTGAGGGATCTTGCAGGTGTGGAACCTGCCCCGCTGGCGTAGGGCTCAGAAGGAGAAGCTTTCCAGCAGTGAAGTCAGTCTCTCCCTGCTGTGAGAGTCAGTCATCCAGCACAAGGGTGCGCCTCTCCATCCTCTTCCTCTGTTTTCAGATGGATGATGATGACGACGAAGATGACATAGGCGATCATGACGACGATCACCCTGGGATGGAGGTGGTGCTGCATGAGGACAAGAAGTACTACCCGACAGCCGAGGAAGTCTACGGCCCAGAGGTGGAGACCATCGTCCAGGAGGAAGACACCCAACCTCTCACAGGTAGGCCAGGAGAGCTGGGGGGTGAGAGGCGAGAGGTGGAACTGGAACCTGAAACTTTGTCTCATAGCTAAGGGCGAATCTTAAGAGTCTTGTAGACAGTTTGATCAGTTTTCTTTGCTACTTTCAGGTACTGTTTCTGGATCGAGATTCAGGCAGTCCTTTGTTAATGTTCAGTAGGGCTCTTATTACTAAGGAAATAAGAGTATTCACTTATCTAATGTGTGTTGAGGTATGTGAAAACTGATACTAAGTCTTCCCTTTGGTCTTATAATGTTTTTTTCTGTCCAAATAAACCCAGCTGTGTTAACCAGTCTTCACTGTGTTTATTGTCCACTTCTTAATAGTTTTCATTGATCTTCTGGAAGTAATTGCATTTTATAAATGCAAAGAGATATCTTGAACTGACATTGACTTCAACCTGTGTGCATTCTCTCTCCCTCCCTAATGACCACAAAATGAAGTCCACAACTCAAGGTCCTTTACTATCTTGTGCCAAACAACATTTTCCAAACTTTTCAACATATGAGTGATCCTTGAAAATGAAATAAATTGATGTCCATATATCCTACATTCTGAAGGCTTGGTCTGATGGAATAAGGCTCTGTGTTTGTAGGTTTTATGCCTACCTTCCTGTCACTGTTTTTTTTTTCTAGAGCCCATTATTAAGCCAGTGAAAACCAAGAAATTCACTCTGATGGAGCAGACGTTGCCTGCCACAGTGTATGAAATGGAGTAAGTCATAGGGTTTCTCAGCCTCTCTTCAAGAACACTGTTGGTTCCTCTTTTGTGGAGGTAGGAGGTGGTTTGTGGTTGAAGTAGCCAGTGAATTGTGGTAGCAAACATTTCTCTAAAATTCTTTAGCTTACGTGGCTACTGGGGTATTCATGCTCGGTCTTTTTTTTTTGGAGTTGGAGTCTCACTCTGTCACCCAGACTGGAGTGCAGTGGCCGCTCCCGGCCACCAGAGCCTCGACCTGCTGGGCTCCAGCGATCCTTCTGCCTCAGCCTTCCAAGTAGTTGGACCTACAGGCGTGCGCAACCACGCCCGGCTAATTTCTTATTTATTGTAAAGATGAGGTCTCACCAAGTTGCCCAGGTGGGTCTCGAACCCCTGGGCTCAGGCAATCCACTCATCCTGGCCTCCCAAAGCACGGGATTACAGGCTGAGCCACCGAGCCTGGCTCATGCTCGATCTTAACTTCTCTTGGTGATTGTGCAGATCTGAGCTGCTCTCTCCTTCCAGACCTTTGGCTTGGTGTTGGAAGTCAGCCTTTGAGACAGAACTGGGTGCTCTAATGACCGGTGTTGGGTCCACCAGAGCCTGTTTTGACTCCATAGGACTGCTGAGTATTTTGGGACTATATCAGCTTTTTATTGTATCTTATCTTATTTTATTTTTTTGAGTTGGAGTCTCATTCTGTCACCCAGACTAGAGTGCAGTGTCACACTCCCATCCACTGCAGCCTCAACCTGCTGGGCTCTGCCGATCTTTCCACCTCAGTCTTCTAAGTAGCCAGAACACAGGCACATGCTACCACACCCGACTAGTTTTTTTTTTTTTTTTTTGAGTTGGAGTCTCACTCGGTCTCCCAGACTGGAATGCAGTGGCCACTCCCGGCCACCGCAGCCTCGCCTGCTGGGCTTCGGCGATCCTTCCGCTTCAGCCTTCCAAGTAGCCGGAATTACAGGTTATGCGCTACCATGCCCGGCTGATTTTTTTATTTATTGTAGAGATGAGGTCTCGCTGCCCAGGCGGGTCTCGAACCTGCGGGCTCAGGCAATCCACTCACCTCAGCCTCCCAAAGGCGTGGGATTACGGGCTGAGCCACCGAGCCTGGCTAATTTTATTTATTTATTGTAGAGATGAGGTCTCGCCAAGTTGCCCGGGTGGGTCTCAAACCCGCGGGCTCAGGCAATCCACTCGCCTCAGCCTCCCAAAGTGCTGAGATTACAGGCTGAGCCGCTGAGCCTGGCCAGCTTTTTATTTTGAAAAGGAGTGCACAGGCAGGTAGACATATGTGTATAGGATCACTGAGGCTCTTCATACTGCAAACTGTTTTTGAAACCATTTTCACTAGCAAATACACTTGGAAGGCCTTCTTGTATTGAAGTGCTTGTGACTGACTGTTAGATAATAAAACTCTTTTTTGTTTGCTTTTAAAACATGTTAACCTTTTGTATGTCCAAAAGAACAGATTTGCTTTGAAATAGTCAACTCACTGGGCATCATTCAGACTTTTGAAATAACTGTTCAGTTGTCTTCATAACTTGCTCCATATTCCTTTGCATTTTGATTAGTGACTTTTAAAGTCTCCGGTCTTTGAGAACAAACTTGATTTTTTTTTTTTAAGATCCAAAGTCATTCACAGGCTACTTGCCCTGAGTCCTGTGGGTGACAAGCAGGAACAGTGCTAGGGTGATCAGGATGGAAATTGTCTGGGCTCTGCATCATTGGTGAGATGGAGTTTTCATTGAATGCCTTGTTAACTAGCTCCACCAGCAATGTCAAGAGAAGCTCCCAAAGTCGTTTTAAGTCCCCTTGGGATCAGCACAATATAAGTGTAGCCTGAAAAATCGTAAGGGGAATGCTGGTGTATATGTTAGTTCAGGTATTTGGTTTTGTTTTTCATATTTCTTTTTTAATCTCATTATTTGCTGTTGAAACATCCATAATATTTCTTTTTTTTCTTTTTATTTACTTATTTTTTTGAGTTGGAGTCTTTGTCACCCAGGCTGGAATGCAGTGGTATGCTCATGGCCACCACAGCCTCGACCTGCTGGGCTCAGGCGATCCTTCCACCTCAACCTCCTGAGTAACTGGAACCAAAGGCACTCACCACCACACCTGGCTAATTTTTTTTTATTTATTATAGAAGCGAGGTGCCCGAGCTGGTCTTGACCCCTTGGACTCACGCAATCCTCTCGCTTCAGCCTCCCAAAGTGTTGGGATTACAGGCATGAGCCACCACTCCCAGCTTAACTTTTTTTTTTTTTTTGAGTTGGAGTGCAGTGGCACACAGAGCCACCCCAGCGTCGACCTGCTGGGCTCCAGTGATCCTTCCACCTCAGCCTTTCAAGTAGCTGGAACTACAGGCATGCACGATCACACCTGGCTAATTTTTTAATTTATTGTAGAGATGAGGTCTTGCCACATTGCCCAGGCCGGTCTTGAACCTGCAGGCTCAGACAGTCTGCTCTCGGCCCCCCAAATTGCTGGAATTACAGGCTGAGCCACCGAGTCTAACCTTTTTTTTTTGTTGTTTTAACGGGATGGGATTCTCACTATATTGCCCAGGCTGGTCTCAAACTCCTGGGCTCAAGTGATCCTCCCAACTCGGCCCCCTGAATAGCTGGGCCTACACATCTGAGCCACTGTCCCCAGCCCTTCATGGTATTTCACTTACAGCTTGTGGTGCCTTGTGAATAAGTCTGTTTCATTCCCAAAGCCAGAACTGTGTAAAAATAGATTCACACCTGCTGCTTCCTGTTCTCCAGCTGGTCTGAAAGTTGTTCCTGGCCCAAAATACCTGAAACACCTTTGCACCACTCCCCATTTGAAAACTTCTACCAAAATCCCTCCTCTTTTCCTGTCCTTTCCCCTTTTAGTTTCCTGGCAGATCTGATGGATAACTCAGAGCTCATCAGAAATGTGACCTTGTGTGGCCATCTCCATCATGGCAAGGTGAGAGCACTTTTGGCTACATGGAACAGGATTGCTCTTTGTTCCTGCTCATTTGTTGAACCCCAGAGTCCCAGAGATTGAGGTGTGAGGTCACGAGGCTAGACCTCTGGCAGGGGCTGCATGCCTATCAGGAAACCTGCTGTGCAATCCCAGCTCTCCTTGAGCAGCACATGGATCCTGCTCCAAGCCCCGGGCAGGCCTGTGCCTTGTCCACATCTGGAGAGGAGGGAGTTTGAACCTCACTCTGATTTGATAAGTTTTCATTTCCTGGGGGATGCCTGTCCCCGGAAGATTTCATCTTTCATCTAAAAGTAATCCTGTGGCTTCAGTGCCAATCCTTGACTGCCCATAACCCTCCTTACTCTCTTTTCTCTTCTCTTCCCTCAATCACATGGTGTATGAGGAGCTGAGGGAAGGGCCCAGTGAACTTTCTCTGCGGTTGGCAGGTCTTCACCGCCTCTTCCCTTTCAGACGTGTTTTGTAGATTGTTTAATCGAGCAGACCCACCCGGAAATCAGAAAGCGCTATGACCAAGATGTGAGTATATCCCACACTCGGGGCTTGGGAAGAACCATTCCAAGCACGCAGGGGTGTCTCTCCTTCCTCTTTCTTCTCTTTTCCTGCTCTCCGTAAATAATCACACCAGCAAAGTGCAGCCTTATGACTGTAATCTCACTGAGTAGGCTGTGGAAAAGACCTCCGGCTTTCTAAGTAGCCTAGAGAATATTAGCCTGCAGTATTTTGGGGTTATCTGTTCTGCACTTGGGATCCCACTTCTGTTATGCTTTATCCTGACTTTTATAGTTGTCTGTTCTTGCCTGTTGTGGTATTAATAGCCTACTCTATAAATATGCTACAATTGTACCTTGTTTTCATGGTACATTTAAATGCCTGTGAATGATCCCAACTGTGGCTGCAAGTCTCAGTGCAGTAAATGTTCAATCTCTGCCAGACTGATTGTTTTGACACTGTGGCATGAAGGCTGGCTTGAGTCTCCCACTGATACTGTAGGAACTCAGTGCATTTGATATCTTTTAGCTCTCTAACCATAACAAGTCTTCAGGGACCTCCCCCACTCAAAAAAGGCAGAGCCCCACACATAAGTGTGCATTTCCATCTGGGAGGGCGCTGGTCTCATTGTCTGAAACTGCTGTGGGGACACCCTGCTGTCTTCAGCCTGCTCTTTTCCTGAGGCAGACACCCTTGAGCTGGGAAGTGGGAAGGCAGAGGGATGGAGGGCTTGGAGTGGAGAAAACAGGCTGGATCCAGGTGCTGACAACCATTCATGTTTTCCAGCTGTGTTATACTGACATCCTCTTCACAGAGCAAGAGGTAGGTGTGCCTTGGGAAATCACATTGCCATCTATTCCACACCCACCAGTTGTGGTGTTGTAGGGAATGTAGGGGAACCTTTTGATAGCACTTTGTTCCATGCCCCAGCCCTCTCTCTCCTCTTGCACCAGCCATTCCAGGATTATAATTCGAAAAAGAATTGGGTAAGCAAGCTGTAGGGCTGAAGAGAGATCCTCCATCCTTGACTGGGTTTAATTAGGTCAAATAGGACAAATACTTTGGGGCGATGTCTGCATTTATGCTATAAGTTATGCAGAAGTTCAGTGTGATTTTAGAAGTGACATCCCCCTTCAGAAGATGACTCCATCCATCCAAGGAGCTCTTTCTAGGAGTGGCTCCTCTTGGAGAATGGGCTGTTGTGTCTGTGCTTTTCTGTCTTTTCATCTGTATCTTGTTCCCTCCCTTCTGACCCCTTCTCTTCCCCCCATTCTTTATTTCTGTCTCTTTTTTCCTGTATGACTATCTAGAAGAAGGCTCCACTACATAAGGATGGTTAGCTAAAGGAACTTAGAACAGTGCTGGCATGTGACGGGAAACCAGTGAATGCTAGCTGTGATTGTTTTTTAATATAGTTATAGATCTGGCTGGAGTTTTTTTTGTTTGTTTTGGGGTTTTTTTGAGTCAGTGTATCACTCCGTCATCCAGGCTAGAGTGCAGTAGCACAATCATGGCCACCCCAGTGTCAATTGGCTGAGTTCCACCAATCCTTCCGCCTCAGCCTTCCAAGTAGCTGAAACTACAGGCACGCGCTACCACACCTGGTTAACGAGGTCTCACCATGTTCCCCAGGCTGATCTTGAACTCGCAGGCTCAGGCAGTTCTCTCACCTTGGCCTCCCAAAATGCTGGGATTACAGGCTTGAGCCACTACATCTGGTCTGGCTAGAGTTCTTTTTTTTTTTTTTTAAGTGAGAAAGCAGAATTTATTGAGAGGACAGAGAAACTCCCATAGTGGGAGGGGACCCGAAGGAGTTGCCCCTGGAGTTTTAAAAATTACTTATTTTCTGTTATAGCTTGTATAATATTTCTTTATTTAAAAAGGGGGGGGGCCAGGCTCGGTGTCTCAGCCTGTAATTCCAGCACTTTAGGAGGCCGAGGTGAGTGGATTGCCTGAGCCTGCGGGTTCAAGAACAGCTCAGGAAATTTGACAAGACCTCGTCTCTCCAATAAATTTTTAAAAATTAGCCAGGTGTGGTAGTGCACACCTGTAGTTCTGGGCACTTGGAATGCTGAGGTGGAAGGATCACTGGAGCCCAGCAGGTCGACACTGGGGTGGCAATGATGGTGCCACTCTACTCCAGCGGAGTGAGACTCCCAACTCAAAAAAATCCTAAAATGTCCCAGATTGTTACTTTTTACTTAGCTATTATTTAGGTTTCCATTGTATAAGGTGGATAAGATTCTGGAATCTTGGATTCTCTGTTAAAGCTTATATTCCTTTTTATTTCTTTTTATTTATTTTATTTTTTTTTTGAGTTAAAGTCTCACTCTGTCACCCAGGCTGGAGTGCAGTGGCCACTCCTGGCCACTGCAGCCTCGACCTGCTAGGCTCCGGCAATTCTTCCGCCTCAGCCTTCCAAGTAGCTGGAACTATAGGCGTGCGCTACCATGCCTGGCTAATTTTTTTGAGTTTATTGTAGGGATGAGGTCTCGCCAAGTTGCCCAGGTGGGTCTCGAACCCGCAGGCTCA
>NW_007246487.1:93980-101888 GCF_000164805.1 Carlito syrichta
CAGGCTCAGGCAATCCACTCACCTCAGCCTCCCAAAGCGTGGAATTACAGGCTGAGCCACTGAGCCTGGCTCAAAGTCTACATTTCTTTGCTTGCATATTCCTTTTTTTTTTTTTGTATTTGAATCAACTCTCCCCAAAAACACCAGGATATTTCTCTTTTTCTTTTTCTTTTTCTTTTTTTGGAGTCGGAGTCTCACTAGGTCGCAAAGGTTGGAGTACAGTGGCACACTCATAGCCACCCCAGCATCAGCCTGCTGGGCTCCGGCAATCTTTCCGCCTCAGCCTTCCAAGTAGCTAGAACTACAGGTATGTACATGCTACCACGCCCAGCTAAAACACCAGGATATTTCATGTTCAAGGTCATGCTAGTTAGAGGCCTAGATAAAAGTCACACCCACTATAAGCAGAGACATCATTGGTGATTTACTAGCAATTGACAGGATTAACTCCTCGTGCTCAGGAAGCAGTCCTAATCACTCTCTGTGCCTTTCAGAGAGGTGTTGGCATCAAAAGCACTCCTGTGACCGTGGTCTTGCCAGATACCAAAGGGAAGTCTTACCTCTTCAATATCATGGACACTCCAGGTAGAACGTTCTTGGACTTTTTATTAGTAGAACCTTGTCCTGTTTGTCTTTTATGCGCCCATTTTCTAAGCAGAGCAGAGCAGTGCATCTTTGCTTCACCTTCCCTTCACCTTCATTGAGACAGTTTTCATGTTTGACCGTCTCCTTTGTTTCTGACTTGTAATTGGCAATCACTGTGCCCTGGGCCTCCTGTTCCCTTCTCTGTCTACTCTCCATGTTAGGGAAACTTATTCATTCATTGCAGCCTGTGTGAGACCCCATGCTGGATCCTGGGGAGAGCTGGGTGAGCAGTGCTGGTGGCTGGCCCCAGGCACGCTCGTCTTTCAGAGGTGACTCATGGGCACAGATCACCATGGGAGCAGTGCAGCTTTCCTGGGGCTGGCTCTTCCTCTTACAGAAAGGACCTTCTTGGGGCAGAGTTTTTAATTTTTTAGTTTTTTATTTTGTTTTATTTTTTGGAAAAGCTGAATTTACTGAGAGGACAGGAGAGCTCCCAGAGCAGGAGGGGACCTGAGGGGGTTGCCCTGGGCAGAGTTGTTTTTTTTTGTATTTTGTTTTGTTTTTGAGTTGGAGTCTCTGTTACTCAGGCTGGAGTGCAGTGCCACACTCACTCAATCTGTTGGACTCCAGTGATCCTTCTGCCTCAGCCTTCCAAGTAGCAGGAACTACAGGCATGCGCTACCATGCCCAGCTAATTTTTAATTTGTAGAGACCGCAGTCTTGCCAAGTTGCCAGGGCTGGCCTCAAACCCACGGACTCAAGCAATCCACTTGCCTCAGCCTCCCAAAGTGCTGGGAATACAGGCTGAGCCACCAGGCTCAGCCAAGTAGAGTTTTTTAAAACTTTGGAGAGTCATGGGTTTGGTCTTCTTTTTTTTTTTTGAGTTGGAGTCTCACTCTGTCGCCTAGACTGGAGTGCAGTGGCCACTCCCAGCCACTGCAGCCTTGACCTGCTGGGCTCCAGCGATCCTTCCGCTTCAGCCTTCTAAGTAGCCGGAACTATAGGCATGCGCTACCACGCCCGGCTGATTTTTTTTTTTTTATTTATTGTAGAGATGAGATCTCGCTGCCCAGGTGGGTCTCGAACCTGCGGGCTCAGTCAATCCACTCACCTCAGCCTCCCAAAGGCATGGGATTACAGGCTGAGCCACCGAACCCGGCAGGTTTGGTCTTCTTAGCATGTTAGGTGCCCAGCGCCCTGATGCCACCCAGCCCCTACAGCTGTGGCACTTGGCCAGAGCTGTCTCCTCTGAGCAGCATTCCAGGCCTCCCCGGTCCTTGCCCTGCTCCAGCTCTCTTGTATCCCACAGAACTGCCCACTGCTGGTTAGACACAGCTGGGGGGGCGGGAAGGGGCTCCCGTGTACACTGCCCTCTTTCTGTGTCTGAGATCTCTTGTATGAAGCTTCATCCAAGGATGTGGCTCTGATGGGGAAGTTCTCCCTGCAGGGAGCAGTGCACTACAGGTCGTTCTACAAGCTAATTATGCCTCATCCTGCACCAAGTGGCAGCTGACGTATTTGCTTTTCAGGGCATGTGAACTTTTCCGACGAGGTCACAGCTGGCTTACGCATCTCAGATGGAGTGGTCCTGTTCATCGATGCTGCAGAGGGGGTGAGTTGGGCTCTGCTCCCTCAGAGGCTCTTTCTCCCAGCCATGCTGGCTCTACACGAGGCAGGGAACGTGAAAGGCTGAGGGATGAAGGCTCAGGTTTGCTCTAAAGTGAGGGCAGGCCGGACACGGAGGCTCACGCCTGTCATCCCAGCACTTTGGGAGGCTGAGGCTAGAGGATAACCTGAGCCCAGGGGTTCGAGACCAACCTGGGCAACCTGGTGAGATCTCATCTCTACAGTAGATCAAATAATAAGCCAGGCGTGGTTCCGTGCACCTTTGGTTCACACTACTTGGAAGGCTGAGGCAGAAGGATCACCAGAGCCCAGCAGGTCGAGACTGCAATGGTCGTGAGCATGCCACCACCCTCCATTCTGGGCGACAGAGTGAGACTGATTCAAAGAATAAATAAAATAAGATAAACCAAAGTGAGGGCAGCAAGTGAAGTTCAAAATAATTTCCCAACGTGGGACTCCTTGCTCCCTGCCCAATGAAGCCCGAATTTAAAGACCTCATTGTCATTCAGGAAACACAAAGATAAAATGACAAATGTAAATAAAAGGGGGGGCGAATATATTTATATAAATGAATTTTTAATGTTATGAGTTTTTCTAAGATATTGGAGTTAAAAGGCCAGGGTGTCTTATAGTAAATTAAAAGATTGACAGTCTTGTTGTCATTGGTGGGATGGCCAGCAGAGGGAGCCAGAATGACTTTATTTTATTTTGTTTTTTAATTGACTTCATTTTGGGATAATTTCAAACTTAGTGAAAAGTTGCGAGAAGAGTACAAAGAACTCACCCTCACTTGCTTTGTAATTCTCTCACTGTACACACACATACACAAAACCCTGCTTTTCTCCTTGAAAATAAAATACTTCAGAATGCATTTTCTAAGAATAAGGATATTCACATACATATTATAGTACAGTTAACAAAATCAGAAATTTTAACATTGGTATAATACTGTTGTATAGCTCTTTTTCTGCAGACCTTATTTCATTTCAATAATTGTACCAGTAATTTTCTTTCTTTATTTCTTTTTTTTTTTTTTTTTGAGTCAGGGCCTTACTGTCATCCAGGCTGGAGTGCAGCGGCACAGTTGAGACTCACCGCAGCCTCGACCTCCTGGGTTCAGGCGATCCTTCTACCTCAGCCTCCCAAATAGCTGGGATTACACCACCATGCCTGGCTAATTTTTTGATTTTTTTTTGTAGAGATGAGGTCTCGCTGTGTTGCCTAGGCTGGTCTTAAACTCCTGGGCTCAAGCAATCCTCCCACCATGGCCTCCCAAAGTATTAGAATTACAGGCTGAGCCACCAAGCCAGTCAATTATCTTTTTTTTTTTTTCTTTTTCTTTTTTTGAATTGAAGTCTCACTCTATCACCTAGAGTGCAGTGGCATGCTCACGGCTACTGCAGCCTCAACCTACTGGGCTCAGGTGATTCTTCAGCCTCAGCCTTCCAAGTAGTTGGAACTACAGGCACGCGTCGTTATACCTGGCTAATTTATTTATTTATTTATTTATTGTGGAGATGAGGTCTTGCCAAATTGCCCAGGCTGGTCTCAAAACTGAGGGCTCAGCCGGGCTCGGTGGCTCAGCCTATAATCAAAGCACTTTGGGAGGCTGAGTCGAGTGGATTGCCTGAGCCCGCGGGTTTGAGACCCGCCTGGGCAACTTGGCGAGACCTCATCTCTACAATAAATCCAAAATTAGCCAGGCTTAGTTGCGCGCGCCTGTAGTTCTAGCTACTTGGAAGGTTGAGGTAGAAGGCTTGCCTAAGCCCAGCAGGTTGAGGCTGCGGTGGCCGTGAGCGTGCCACTACATTCCAGTCTGGGCGACAGAGTGAGACTCCAACTCAAAAAAAACCAAAAAAAACCGAGGGCTCAGGCCGTCCTCTCACCTCGGCCTCCCAAAGTGCTGAGATTATAGGAGTGAGCCAGTGTACCCGGCCCTAGTTACCTTTATAGAAGTTTTTTCCAGGCCGGGCATGGTGGTTCATGCCTGTAATCCCAGGACTTCGGGGGTTGGAGGCGTGAGATTTGCGTGAGCACAGGGATTTGAGACCAGCCTGGGCGGACTTGGTGAGACCTAGTCTCTACAATAAAAATAAAAAAATTAGCTGGTCATGGTGACGCATGCCTGTAGTTCCAGCAACCTGGAAAGCTGAGGTGAAAGGATTACCTGAGCCCAGGAGGTTGAGGTTGTGGTGGCCGAGTGCCAACCTGGGTGGACAGAGTAAAACTCTGACTCAAAAAAAATAAAGAAAAAAATTTTTTTTCTTAATCCAGAGTGATGCACAGTGTTTAGTTTTCATGACTTTCTAATCTCTGAACTGAAGCTGGTCCCTAGCCTCCCTTGGTCTTTTATTACAGTGGCACTTTTGAGGAGTCCAGGGCATTCAATTTGGATCCATCTGTATTTCCTCATGATTAGACTCAGGTTGTTTTTGGCAGTAATGCTGCATAAGACGTGGTCTTATTAGTCCATCGCATCAGGATGTACGTGATGGCATCTCGTAACACCCCATAATTGGAGATGTTGATTTTGGTCACTTGGTTAGGGTGGGGTGACCAGTTTTCTCCTGTGTAAAGTTACTGTTTTCTTTTTGGGTTTTTTATTTTGTTTTGTTTTTGTGTTGGGGTCTCACTCTGTCACCCAGGCTGGAGTGCAGTGGCACGCTTACAGCCACCACAGCCTCGACCTGCTGAACTCAGGTGATCTTTCCGCCTCAGCCTTCCAAGTAGCTGGAACTATAGGCATGAGCCACCACGCCTGGCTAATTTTTTGATTTATTGTAAAGACGCGATCTCACCAAGTTGCCCAGCTGGTCACGAACCCCTGGTCTCAGGCAATCCTCTAGCCTCAGCCTCCCAAAGTGCTGGGATTACTGGCTTGAGGCACCATGCCCGGCCACTATTTCTCCTTGTAATAAACAATTCGTAGGGAGATTGTGTCTCTGTGTGTTCGTGTGTGTGTATGCACACAGGTGCACGCACTTATACATTTTACTGCTTATCAAACTTCACCTACTATTTTTGTCATCCATTGATGACTTCGGCTTAGTTGCTGGTTGTCAGTGGTGATTTTTCCAACTCCTATTCCTTCTGTATTTATTGATTGGGATTCTGCTGTAAAGAAGAACTTTCCCTTCTGCCCTATTTGCTTGTTTATTATCTACACAGATATATGAGTTTTTATTTATTCAGTAAGTTTGAGTTCATTACTCCCCTAACATATTATGATGCTCAATTCAGCCCAGAATTGCCTAGTAAGAGCTCCTTCAGTCTGGCTCCTGCATCCTTTTTGACATGTCTCATCTTTTTTTCTTTTCCTTTTTTTTTTTTTGAGTTGGAGTCTCACTCTGTCATCCAGGCTGGAGTGCAGTGGCACACTCACAGCCACTGCAGCCTTGACCTTCTGGGCTCAGGTGATCCTTCTGCCTCAGCCTTCCAAGTAGCTGGAACCACAGGTGTGTGCCACCACGCCCAGATACTTTTTTGATTTATTGTAGAGATGAGGACTTGCCAGGTTGCCCAGACTGGTCTCAAACCCATGGGCTCAGGTAGTCCTCTCACCTTGGCCTCCCAAAGTGCTGAGATTATAGGCTGGAGCCACCATGCCCAGCCAACACGTCTCACCTTTTTTTTTAGCAATGTCCTTACTTTCAGGCCAAAAAGATGTTCCAGACATGTCTTCCCTGCCCCCATCTGAATCAGTCATTTCTCTAAGGAGCCCTGGCTCTTATCATGGGGACTGGTATTTAGAAACAAAGTCCAGGTTATACTCTTTGCTCCTAGGCCCTTTCACTGAGCACAGCTCGGTCATGTGCACCCGCTCATATCTGTAGCAATTTCTACACGTGTATATACAAATCCTTCATTTCAGCACCACAGGTTCTTCCTGGCCTTCCTAGTATCTTCCCCAACCCTGAGAAATGAGGCCCCAGCATCACCATGCACATGTTCTATTCACTTCAGTCCTCAGGGTGCCCCTTGATGATCCTGCACCTGCTTCAGGCGAGGGGTTCTCTGCCTCATCCAGCAGCTTCCCCGGGTCCCCTTTCTCCTTCGTGCCCTCTTGGACTCAGCTTTGAACTTCTGCCCTCCTTGCTTTTCCCTACCATGTGCTTCTCAGGTCATGCTGAACACAGAGCGGCTGATCAAGCACGCGGTGCAGGAGAGGCTGGCAGTCACCGTGTGCATCAATAAGATCGACCGACTCATCCTGGAACTGAAGCTGCCGCCAACCGACGCCTACTACAAGCTACGCCACATTGTGGATGAGGTCAATGGATTGATAAGGTAGCAGGCCCCTGCGAGTGGGTTCCTGGCCTCAGAGACTCTGGTTTTCCAAAATCTTCGTTTTGACCCTGAATGCCTCTGGGGGAACTCTGATCTATTTCTTGGCGTGTGTTGATGAGTTTGTTGGTCAGGGCTAGAGGCACATTCTGGATCTCTCTGCAGGGTTGGATTCCACAGCCTTGGCCTCCTTGCCTCTGTCCCTTTACCACTTCAGTTGCATTGGAGATGTACAACTTAACGCATCTTCAGCATACTGTTGTACTCAGTACCTTGGGCTCTAGAATCAGCCTCGTTTTTGCCACATGCCCACCATAGGAAGTTGAGCAAATAACTTAAGCTCAGTTTCTGCTCCTGTAAAAGGGGAACAGTAATAGTATTTGTTTAATGGAATAATACAAGAAATTAGATCGATAGTTGATGTAACACACTTAGCACAGTGCTTACCTTATAGCAGCTAATGGCTAAGCAATGGTAGCTGCTATTATTTTTTTTATTTTTTATTTTTTCTTGAGTAGGAGTCTCACTCTGTCACCCAGGCTGGAGTGCAGTGGCATGCTCACGGCCATCACAGACTCAACCTGCTGGGCTTAGGCTATCCTTCTGCCTCAGCCGTTCATGTAGCCAGAACTACAGGCACGTGCCACTGCGCCTGACTCATTTTTTTAATTTATTGTAGAGACGAGGTCTTGCCAAGTTGCCCATGCTGGTCTCAACCCCTGGGCTCAGGCAGTCCTCTCGCCTCCACTTTCCAAAGTGCTGGGATGACAGGCATGAGCCACCATGCCCAGCTTCTGCATGTCTTACAGGTTAAAAATTCTAACGTGAATTTGTAAAGCAGCAAAACACAACAGAATGAAGAAGAGTGGGGCAGTGGGAGTGGGAGCAGTGGCTTTCTTCTTTGTGTTCAGTGGTATATGTGTCTGTTTAGGCTTGTGGCTGTGCGATGCCTCTCCTATGTGTTTGTCTTACCACAGCAGATTTACTGCCTGTGTTCCAGTGTCACTGTCCCCAAGACCTCTGCTATGCCGAGTGCTCCGAGCTCTGGGAAATCAGCTTGTTACTGGGGATGAGGGAATAACCCCGTTAATCACTTTCTTAGACCAGGCTGTTGGCACAACTGAGCAATTGTGCAAGCCTGTTTGGCCTCAGCTGTGGTCCTGACCCCCACCCCAGGCCCAGTGTTGAGGCTATTGCACAGCCCAGCCTAACTCAGAATGTGTCTATTTCAGCATGTATTCCACTGACGAGAACCTGGTCCTCTCCCCGCTCCTGGGCAACGTCAGCTTCTCCAGCTCTCAATACAGCATCTGTTTCACGCTGGGCTCTTTCGCCAAGATTTATGCCGACACCTTTGGTAAGCACTGCTGGCAGGCTCACCACCCCGAATGCCGCCGCCCCCGCGCCTGCCCC
>NW_007246487.1:102511-103242 GCF_000164805.1 Carlito syrichta
CTGGGAGCGGCCACTGCACTCCAGTCAGCAGTGACAGAGTGAGACTCCAACTCAGAAAAAAGAAAGAAAGAAAGAGAAAATTCTCTCCTGGAGCGAGGCCAATTTGGGGAAATAAGAATTATTTGTGCCCACAAAGCACTTCCGGACTCCTCAAAGCCAGAGTCCCTCTCACAGTTTGTGCTTTCAGCCAGCCATGGAGGCACATGGACACCTGACAGGTCTGAGAACTTGGCTTGGACTTGCAGTCAGCAAGCACAGGATTCTGCCAATATGTCCATGAATGACGTTTGGGTTCCTGGAGCCCTGAAACCAGCTCCCCAGAGACCGGATTCCAGCCCCAGGGCTCCCCGGCTCTCCACCTCCCCATGACCCAAGTCCCATAGGAACTGTTTCCTCAGTCTTGTGAGATATTGGATGCTGTGCCTTCCTAGAGGGAGTCATTGTGAACCCTGTTTTTAGAGCTGAGGAACCGACTGAAGGCTCATGCTAGCAGGCGGCGGCGCACCGCACTCTGTTCCTGCCAGTTGCTCTCCTACCACTCTCATGTGCCCCCTGTGCTCTTCCGAAGAGACAGGTGATTCACGTCCAGTCTTTTTTTTTTTTTTTTGAGTTGAAATCTCACTCTGTCCCACAGGCAGGAGAGCAGTGGCATGCTCATGGCCACCTGCAGACTCAACTTGCTGGGCTCAGGTGATCCTTCTGCCTCAGCCTTCCAAGTAGCTGGAACTACA
>NW_007246487.1:103262-104111 GCF_000164805.1 Carlito syrichta
CTGGGACTACAGGCATGTACCACCATGCCTGGCTAATTTTCCTTTTTTTTTTTTCCTGAGTCGGAGTCTCACTCCATTGCCCAGACTAGAGTGCAATGGCACGCTCACAGCCACCTCAGTATTGATCTGCTGGGCTTGGGCAATTGATCCTTCTACCTCAGTCTTCCAAGTAGCCAGAACTACAGGCATGCACTACTGTGCCCAACTGATTTTTTATTTTTATAGAGGAGACATCTTGCCAAGTTGCCTGGACTGGTCTCGAACCTGCGGGCTCAGGCAGTCCACTCGTCTCAGCCTCCCAAAATGCTGGGATTACAGGCAGAGATACTGAGCCTGACCTAATTTTTTTATTTATTGTAGAGACAGGGCCTTGCCAGGTTACACAGGCTGGTCTCGAACCCATGGGCTCAGGGAATCTTCTCACCTGGGATTACAGACCTGAGCCGCCACGCCCGGCCTACATATTATTTTTAAAAGGACTGGGTCAGGTGCGGTGGCTCACACCTATAATCCCAGCACTATAGTTGGAGTTGGAGTCTCACTCTGTCACCCAGACTGGAGTGCAGTGGCAAACTCATGTCTGCTATAGTTCTGCACCTATAGTTCCGGCTAGTTGGAAGACTGAGCTGGAAGGTTCACCTGAGCCCAGCAGGTTGAGGCTGTGGTGACTTTAAGTATGCCACTGCACTCCAGCCTGGGCAACAGAGTGAGACTTGAACTCAAAAAAAAGAAGAAGCCGGGTTCGGTGGCTCAGCCTATAATCTCGCGCCTTTGGGAGGCTGAGGTAAATGGATTGCCTGAGCCCGCGGGTTCGAGACCCGCCTGGGCAGCGAGACCTCATCTCTACAA
>NW_007246487.1:104277-118313 GCF_000164805.1 Carlito syrichta
CCACTGCACTCCAGTCTGGGCGACCGAGTAAGACTCCAACTCAAAAAAATAAAAATAAAATCCATCAAAGAATTAGCCAGGCATGGTGGCACGTGCCTGTAGTTCCAGCTACTTGGAAGGCTTGAGCCCAGCAGGTTGAGGCTGTGGTGGCTAAGTGTGCCACTGCACTCCCGCCTGGGTGACAGAGTGAGACTCCAACGCAAAAAAAAAAAAGGAATGGATCATCGTAAAGGTTTCCATCATCTTTGTGTTGTGTAGGCTGAGGAGAAAGAGGGTCGATATTACTGTCTCGGGCAGAAGACAGTCTGTGTGTAAGTGGACCTATGAAGTTCAAACCCATGTTGTTCAAGGGTTGACTATGTTCATATCTCCTGTGTTTTTCACAAGCATTGGATTATGGACAAGCATTTTCTTGTCATTAGATGTATATTTTTCCATTGTTTCCAGATGAATAGTAAATGAAATTCATCTGAACAGTGAAAGTTTACGTGTTTCTAAACATCCTTTGTGTTAGCATGTGAAGCAAAATCCAAGACCCTTCCTGTAACTGTAATGTAGAGATGATAAAAAATGACCTTTGGGCCAGGTACAGTGGCTCATGACTATAATCCCAGCACTTTGGGAGGCTGAAGTGAGAGGATTGCCTGACCCCAGGGGTTTGAGACCAGCCTGGGCAACTTGGAGAGACCTCATCTCTATAATAAATCAAAAAATTAGCTGGGTGTGGTGGTACATGCCTGTAGTTCCAGCTACTTGGAAGGCTGAGGTGGAAAGATCACCTGAGCCCAGCAGGTCGAGGCTGCAGTGGCCATGAGCCTGCCACTGCACTACTGCACTCCAGTCTGGGTGACAGAGTTAGACTCCAACTAAAAAAAAAATAAAAAAGAAAATGGCCCTCAGCCTTGGGAGAGATTGTTATTCAGCCTTTTTTATCTTTTTTTTTGAGTTGGAGTCTCCTCTGTCTTCTGTCTTCTAGGGATGTCATCCAGTGGCTGGACGGGATCCCCCGGGTAATGCATGACAGTATCAGGTAGTAGCATGAGCCAAGTGCCAGGTGTCTGGCAATCCAGACTTGCAGGTCTGGTGGAGGAGGCGGCACAGAGGCAGGTGTTGTTGGTCACGGCCTGTTCAGGGAACAGTAGAATGCTTCACCAAGGAGAAAAGTTCAAGTTAAAACTGCTGGTGGGCTGGGTTGGTACCACACTGACAGGGTTTGGAATGTCACATGTGGAGACTGAGGCCTTATCTTATGGGCGGTTGAGATTAGGGTGGGTGATATCTGCAGAGCTGATGAAAGACAGGCCCAAGTGAGGCTGGAATGCAGAAAGGACCTCCCGTTGTTATTTGCCAGTGTTCAGACACAGCCCTGTGAGCCCTGGGCAAGTGTTATTTGGGAGATTGGAGATGTTCCCTTGTTCTTTCAGTAAGCATTTAGGAGACTTTGCTGGGGGCCAGGTCCTGCTCTCATGAGTATTCAGGAGGTTGTATGTCCGGTGATCCAGTTGTGTGATAAGTGAAGTCATAGTGGGCATCAGGTCTAGTGGCTCACGGAGGAAGGGCAATTCCAACAATTCATGAGAGAAGGGGAGAATCCAGTCATTAGCAAAGCAGGGAAGAAGACAATTTGAGCTTGGGAGAAATGATGCCTTACTGGTGGGGACAGAAGGGGGCGAAGGGGAATGTGGCTTTAGAAAAAACATGTTGTATACCTAACCCTGAATTGTACCCCACGTCTTTATAATAAAAAATATAAATACAAGGAAAAACACGATGCATTTCCCTTTATGCCATCCAAGGCAAGAGGGAACAGTTTGACATCTGGGTAGAAATATCTGGGAAGTGGGTGGTGATATCAATGATCTCATGGAATATTACAGGAGTTCTTAACTCAGAAGAGCTTGATTTTTTTTTCTCTTTTTTGAGTCAGGGTCTCCCTCTGTTCCCCAGACTGCAGTGCAGTGGCACAGTCCTGGCTTACCATAACCTTAACCTCCTGGGCTCAGGTGATCCTTCCAAGTTGGCCTCCTGAGTAGCTGGGACTACAGATGCATACCACCACACCTGGCTAATCTTCTTATTTTTTGTAGAGGTATCGCTTTGTTGCCCAGGCTGGTCTTGAGTTCCTGGACTCAAGCAGGCCTCCTGCCTGGGCCTCCCAAAGTGCTAGAATTACACCGAACCTGGCCCAAGAAGATCTTGAATTTTAAAAACCATGGGTTAGGCCGGGCTCAGTGGCTCAGCCTGTAATCCCGCGCTTTGGGAGGCCAAGGTGAGTGAATTGCCTGAGCCCGCGGGTTCGAGACCCGCCTGAGCAACTTGGCGAGGCCTCATCTCTACAATAAATCAAAAAAATTAGCTGGGCATGGTTGCGCATGCCTGTAGTTCCAGCTACTTGGAAGGCTGAGGCGGAGGATCGCCGGAGCCCAGCATGTTGAGGCTGCGGTGGCCAGGAGCGGCCACTGTGCTCCAGCCTGGGCGACAGAATGAAACTCCAACTCAGAAAATAAAAATAAAAACCATGGGTTAGTTGTTACAGTCAAACTAAAAATATTAATTGGTGAAAGATGAGACAAAGGTTGGGTTTGGTGTTTTCTCTCCAGAGGATTGGGTGATACTCACCTGAGGCTCACGGCTTGTCAGAGCCTTATGGTAACACCGTAGCTGAAACGTGGCCCACACTGGCAGCAGAGGAGAGCTTATCTATGTCTCAGGAAAGGTTGAAGCAACCATTAAGCTCCACATCCAGAAGAAACAGGGCTTAGCTGCAGATGGAATATAGAATCCAGGCAGTTGGCCCTGGCACATCAAGGAAAAGCGTACATACCCTGGCCCCATCCTTAGCTCCATCCTAGTGCTTGTGGTACGAAGGCACCTGGGCTCCCGGCTCTAGCACAGCCTCATCGACTCTGGGCCAGTCCTGTCCTTCTTTGTGCCTCTGTCCCTGTCTCCCTGCCTGGTCAGAAGGAGATGTCTGGGCCCTGGAGAGGAAGATGCTAGAATTTCTCAGCTATGAACCACTTGCAGCGCCTGAGACAGAATTTTGAACAACTTGAGATAGATTGTTATTGTGTGCCTTCTCCTGTAGGTGACATTAACTACCAGGAGTTTGCTAAGAGACTCTGGGGTGACATCTACTTCAACCCGAAGACGTAAGTAGAGCATGGAATGGGACCTTGGGGCATGGCCCACATTCCCAGTAAGCAAGGACAGGTAGAAAGCTCTAAGATTAAGACCCAGAGCTACCTCTCCTCTGGGGGTTGGTGTCCCAGGCTCGCATCTGGGCAGAGGTCGTTTCTCTTGTGGGCTTCCTAGTTCAGTTTAGGTCCGCCAGAGGGTTCTAACCATGTCCTTTCAGGAATCATGTTTGGAAACTCTCCAGCCACACACACATTCCTCCCCTGGGCTCTTGTCAGATTTAGAATTTCCGGACTCCCCTGGGGTCACACACCTCCTTTTCCCTCCAGGGTCACTCAGAGCTCTGCTCTTTCCCTTTAGGCGTAAGTTCACCAAAAAGGCCCCAACCAGCAGCTCCCAGAGGAGCTTTGTGGAGTTCATCCTGGAACCCCTGTATAAGATCCTCGCTCAGGTGAGTGTTGGGTGCTGAGTTCAGACCTGCCCTGCCAAGCACCACATGGAAAAGCTGCTCCACACCGCCCTGTTCTAATTGCTAAAGGATGAGGGTGACTTTTCCAGTTGCTGATAATGTCACCTTCGGGGTCTAGACCACCGCAGTGCTCTAAGTGCTGTTGAGATCAGAGGAAGTAGAAAAGGACAAAAGCTAGAAGAGGAATAACCTAGAGAGCTGTGGACAGATCTTGGCTGTTAGACGAGTGCCACACTTCAGAACGAAGCATTGCCGTTCCAGGAATTTAAGTTACAGACATAATTGTGCTTACAAAAATAACTGTTACTTACAGAAGTAACTGTTTATTATAGCATTGTTCATAACAGCAGTAAAAGAAAAAAAAAACTGGAAATAAGTTCAACACTTATCAGTGAATTCTGTTAATCAATATGGTTGCTTGCATTGTGGTACATCCCATAAAATGAAATATTTTGCAGCCATTTAAAGAATGGCTGTGCGAACTTGGCTTTCATGACTGATGCACTGAGAAGTGGCAAGGCTATAGTTAAATATGTGGAATGCTGTGAAGAAAAGAATATGACATTACGTTTATACAAATGTATGCTCCTTCAAAGACAGAACTAAGAGGGTAAAAACATTGTGCAGGAATTTTCATACATACCTTTCAAAGACAGTGATAAAACATGCAAGTGTCTGGCCAGGCATGGTGGCTCACGCCTGTAATCCCAGCACATTGGGAGACCGAGGCAAGAAGATTGCCTGAGCCCAGGGGTTCAAAACTAGCCTGGGCAACTTGGTGAGACCTCATTTCTTTAATAAATAAAAAAAAATTAACCAAGTGTGGTGGCTGCACCTGTGGTTCCAGCTACTTGGAAGACTGAGGCAGAAGGATCACTTGAGCCCAGCAAGTCAAGGCTGCAGTGGCTGTGAGTGTGCCACTGCAATCGAGCCTGGGTGACAGAGTGAGATTCCAACTAAAAAAAAGGAAAAAAAAATACTGGTGTCTAATAAGAACGAGGCACAGTGGCCACACACACACAGAATGCGTGTGGCCATTCCAATAGACAGAACAGCAGAACATAGCAACAAGACAAAAACATTTATTAGTGCTGAAAAATAATTAGTGTCTCATGCCAGACTGGAATGGATTAATAAAAGAAATTTATAGGCTCTGCCTCGGTAGAGACCTTGAGTCTGCTGAGGGTGATTTAGCTTGGCCCTGCCCTGACAGGATGTGCTGCTCGGTGACCTTTTTTGGTTCCTTCCAGCGTGGTGATACTCTAAATCTGAGAAGTCTCTGAATTCAGAGGTGAGGGATTTCCTGAGTGGGATGAGATGCTACTTTTCCGACACCAGGGGGCAGCACTGGCAGTAATCCATGAGTGGTTTACTGGCAGGTGTAGGGAATTGACTAAGTTGGCTTCCCCGGGTTGGGTGGAGGGGTGGGTACCAAAGAGGCCATGAGCAAGGTGTGATGACTCAAGCCTGTAATCTCAGCACTTTGGGAAGCAAGGTGAGAGGATTGCCTGAGACCAGGGGTTCGAGACCAGCCTGGGTAACTTGGTGAGATCTCATCTCTACAATAAATCAAAAAAATTAGCCGGGCGTGGTAGTGCATGCCTGTAGTTTTGGCCACTTGGATGACTGAGGTGGGAGGATTGCCTGAGCCCAGCAGGTTGAGGCTGTGGTGGCTGTGAACATACCACTGCACTCCAGCCTGGGCAGCAGAGTAAGACTCTAACTCAAGAAAACAAAGAGACCGTGAAACCTTGTCCTCTGGAGTGCCATACTGGGCTATCACTGCAGTTGACGCGGTGTCTGGTCCCCTCACAGGTTGTGGGTGATGTGGACACCAGCCTCCCACGGACCCTGGACGAGCTTGGCATCCACCTGACCAAGGAGGAACTGAAGCTGAACATCCGCCCCCTGCTCAGGCTGGTCTGCAAGAAGTTCTTTGGCGAGTTCACTGGTAAGGAAGAGCTCATGGACTTGGCACTGCGTCCTCGTGTCAGGGATCAGAGGCACCTAAAAAAGCCACAGTCTGGGATGCAGAATACTGTGATTTTTCCTAGCTGCTTTCCTAGTGGAAGGTACCAGGAATTCTGTCCTGAGAACCAAAAGGAATTGAATGTCCCTGCTAGGAGACCGGGAGGCAGACTCTGAGATTCTGGAATATTTGCCTGGGAACAGCCAAGGAAGGTGCGTGCTTGGGTGGTGTGAAACAGGGCAGAAATCACTGGGCTAGTGCTTGGGCAATTCAGTTAGTACACAGAAGGCAGTGACAGGAGAAAGAGCGCTGAGCTGGTGGGAAAAACCTAAGTCGTGATCATGGCCTGGGCCTGGCCAGGTGGGATGCCCCGGGCCAGCCACTTACTTCTTCTGTGACTTCTATTTCTCACATGTAAATAAAGGAGGTGGAAAGGGAAGATCAAGGGTCTTCTCAGCACACTCTGATTCCGAGTCTGGTGGGAATGCAGAGTTTAAACCCCCAAGGCGCACACAGTTGTAATAACCCACTCTGGCCTGCCCGGCAATCTGACACATTAAGGATCAATGAGAGGCAGACATTAGCTGGGCTCGGTGGCTCAGCCTGTAATCCTGCGCTTTGGGAGGCTGAGGTGAGTGGATTGCCTGAGCCCGCGAGTTCGAGACCTGCCTGGGCAACTTGGCAAGACCTCATCTCTACAATAAATCAAAAAATTAGCCCGGCGTGGTAGCGCGCACTTCTAGTTCCAGCTACTCGGAAGGCTGAGGCGGAAGGATCACCAGAGCCCAGCAGGTCAAGGCTGCAGTGGCCAGGAACGGCCACTGCACTCCAGTCTGGGCGACAGAGTAAGACTCCAATTCAAAAAAAAAAGAAAGGCAGACATGCTGGTCCCAGTGTGCTGGTGGTGCTCTCTCTTGTTGGTTTATTAATCTATTCAGAAAACAAAGTACTTACTGAACAGAAATTTGTGCAGTGTTTCGCAAAGGAAAGAGTCAATTCTGGGATTGTTCTACATAGATCTAGAAAGAAGAGGTGGGGTGCTTATGTAGCCCAGTGTAAGTGCCCAGTAAATGCTTATATTCAATCAAAGTTTATGGATCGATGTGCTATAAACTTTTTGTCAGCTGAGTTAGAGGAACCATATACCACTGAGACCCACTCTGTTTTGGCATCAGTACGTCTCCAGATCTCTTAGAGCACACTCCCCGAAGCAGACCACCCCGAGCTCCCTAGAGCCCCAGTGCCATGGCTTTAGGGCTCAATTCAGTCTCCTCCCTTTTTGCTTCCTGACCCTCATTAGTGGGTTCCGTGCTGCTCCCCAGAGCATGAGTGTAATGGCTTTCCCTTTTTCCCCCAGGCTTTGTGGACATGTGTGTGCAGCATATTCCTTCCCCCAAGGTGGGCGCCAAGCCCAAAATTGAGCACACGTACACTGGCGGTGTGGACTCCGACCTCGGCGAGGCCATGAGCGACTGTGACCCTGATGTAAGGGAACGTGGCCCCCTGTTCTCTGGCTCTTCCCCTGCTTGGAGATGCTGACTTCTGGCCACGGGAGTAATGCCTTCTCTCCATCCTCGCCTGCCCTTCCCAGGAGCAGAGATAGGCCTGAATTCAAAGCCTGATGTCTCTGCTATAGTGGTGTGACCTTGGACACGTTGCTCATGCTTTCTGAGTCTTAAGGTCTTGATCCATAATATGAGGATCATAGAAAGTGACTTCTGAGAATTAAATAAGATTAAGGAAGTGTTACAGAAGTGCTTAGCATGGTTTCTGGCAGACAGTAAAGATTCAGCAAATGGGAGCTAATCTTTCAGTTGAAATTTTGTTGTTGTTGTTGTTGTTGAGTTGGAGTCTTACTCTGTCACTCAGACCAGAGTACAGTGGCCGCTCCCAGCCACCGCAGCCTCGACCTGCTGGGCTCCAGTGATCCTTCCGCCTCAGCCTTCCAAGTACCTGGAACTATAGGCGCGCACTACCACACCCGGCTAATTTTTTGATTTATTGTAGAGATGAGGTCTCGCCAAGTTGCCTAGGCAGGTCTCGAACCCATGGGCTCAGGCAATCCACTTATCTCAGTCTCCCAAACCACGGGATTACAGGCTGAGCCACCAAACCCGGCTGAGAATTTTTTTTTTTTTTTTTTTGAGTTGGAGTCTCACTCTGTCACCCAGACCGGAGTGCAATGGCCGCTCCCGGCCACCGCAGCCTCGACCTGCTGGGCTCTGGTGATCCTTCCACCTCAGCCTTCCAAGTAACTGGAACTACAGGCGCGCGCTACCACACCTGGCTAATTTTTTATTTTATTGTAGAGATGAGGTCTTGCCGAGTTGCCCAAGCAGGTCTCGAACCTGCAGGCTCAGGCAATCCACTCACTTCGGCCTCCCAAAGTGCTGGGATTACAGGCTGAGCTACTGAGCCCGGCCTTTTATTTTTAAAGAAAAGTTCTTGAACTCGCGAGCTCGTGACCCGCCTGGGCAGCGAGACCTCATCTCTACAATAAATCAAAAAATCAGCTGGGCGTGGTAGCGCATACCTGTAATTCCAGCTGCTCGGAAGGCTGAGGCGAAAGGATCGCTGGAGCCCAGCAGGTTGAGGCTGCAGTGGCTGGGAGCGGCCACTGCACTCCAGTCTGGGCAACAGAGTGAGACTCCAACTCAAAAAAGAAAAGAAAAGAAAAGTTTACGGTGGCCGGGAGCGTGTCACTGCCCTCCAGCCTGGGCGACAGAGTGAGACTCCAACTCAAAAAAAAAGTAAACTTGAGAAAGAAGGGAGAGAGAAAATTAACCTCCCCAAGGTGGGGGAGGGGCCAAAATGAAAATTTTAAGTTCCATCTTCATAGGTGCACTTGGGGCAAGTAACCTTGTCAGTAGTGCCAATCTGCCATCCTAATCCTGTTTCTCTTTCCCAGTGTCCTCATCCTGTCAGAGAATGTTTGTGCTGTGCCCGAGTCTCCTTTTAACCCTCTTTGGAGTGAGGGCCTAGAGTGTGGTCTAGGATTCTCCCAGGAGAGCCTCCTCTTCCTCTCTCCTCATAGAGCTTATGTCCTCATTATCAGGGAGGCAGAGACAGTAGCACTTCCCCAGAGGGCAGGTATGGTTAAAGCTGCACTCTGTTCCCTCCTCCAGGGTCCCCTGATGTGCCACACTACTAAGATGTACAGCACGGACGATGGAGTCCAGTTTCATGCCTTTGGCCGGGTGCTGAGTGGCACCATCCACGCCGGGCAGCCTGTGAAGGTGCTGGGGGAGAACTACACCCTGGAGGACGAGGAGGACTCCCAAATCTGCACCGTGGGCCGCCTCTGGATCTCTGTGGCCAGGTACTGCCCGCCAGACACCTTGGGGGCAGGCCTTGGTCTCTGTCCAGGGACTGTCCTCAAGGAGCTACCTGGCTGGTACAGGGTGGGGTACGATGCCCTCTCTCAGCAGATCTGTTCTATTCTGAGCAACTGAGACTGCTTGGGCCATAGGCAGCTGCTGCCGGAGTGACACCAAGGGTCATACCTTTACATCTTGGATGACTACTGTGGTCCTTTAGAACAGGATTCAGTCCTCTCTTTATTTCCTTTTCTGGGTTCCTTAAGTCACAGCTTTCATGTTTCTTTTCAAAAGAAATGGTTCCCACCCTCTGCCGACTCCTCTTAGACCAAGGTAGAAGGCTTTGCTAGACCCTGGCCGCATCCTCATCTGCAGAGTCAAACTCAGCTTGGGCCACTAGGCTGCTTGTGAGTTCATGAATTTGATGTCTCAGTTGACAGGTGAAACCCAGGCAGTACTGGGCCCTGCGGTGGCTGCTCTCTCTGCCTCAATGGTCGCTTTGCCCTACTCGCTGAAAGGCAGGCAGTACTGCAGGGCTGGGAGGGTCGAGGTGTTTCCTGTGGGGTTTTTTTGGGTTTTTTTCGAAGTCTTACTGTGTCACCCAGACTGGAGTGCAGTGGTACGCTCACAGCCACTGCAGCCTCGACCTGCTGGCTCAGGTGATCCTTCCACCTCAGCCTTCCAAGTAACTGGAACTACAAGTGTGCACCATCATGCCCAGCTTCTGTGGGCTTTTGTTGTCCATCCCCTGTTTGCCACCCTGGGCAGTGGCTTCCTGCCAGAAGTGTCCCATAGGGATGGGAGTTCCCCTGTGTCCTCATAGTGCCTTGTGCCTTTCTCTCAGCACACTCAGGCGTTTGTACCTTCATGTGCTTGTGGTTTCATGGTGGTTTGCTGCCTCTCTCCTGCTAGAACGTATCTGTTTTGCTCAGCCCTTCCCCAGCTCACAGCAAGCACTCAGTAGAGCCTCACAGATGATGCCCTAAGCTCCCTTGCTGCTCATTGGCTGTTGCTCCAGGTACCACATCGAGGTGAACCGTGTTCCTGCTGGCAACTGGGTTCTGATTGAAGGTGTGGACCAGCCCATTGTGAAGACGGCGACCATAACTGAACCCCGAGGCAATGAGGAGGTAGAACTTGTAGAGAGGCTGGCTAGGCTATCTTATGCTAGAAGGTCATAAGGACACACACAAGCAATGAGCAGCGGAACTGGCAGGGCACTTGTCCCGGGTCATGCCCGCTTCCTGGTTCCAAACCTGGCATGGACTCCACCTTCTAGATCTGGACCCCCCCCCCGCACTGATTCAGATGCTAGGATTCGGGGTGCCTTTTATTCTTTCCCCTTCTTTGTTCTGCCGGGACACTGAATCAGGTTGCCCCCAACTGCATGTAGCCCCAACTAGGGAACACAGTGGTCTGATCCTGAGCCTGTCGTCAGCCCCTCACTCTGCCTTTGGGGTCTTAGGCTCAGATCTTCCGGCCCTTGAAGTTCAATACCACCTCTGTCATCAAGATTGCCGTGGAGCCTGTCAACCCCTCAGAGCTGCCCAAGATGCTGGATGGCCTGCGCAAGGTCAACAAGAGCTACCCGTCCCTCACCACCAAGGTACGCTGTGGCCTGTGGCAGCTGCCTGACCAACTTGCCCTACTAACTAGCCTGTGCTGCACGCCATTTCACATCTAGCAGGTATCTCTGATCCGCCACTTCTGGCAACCCGTGTCAGGAGCAGTCCTGGCCTGTGGCTGTCAACTGAAGGCAAGACAAGACCCATGTTTGTGTGTGTGTGTACACGTGTGCACACTTGTATGCACACATATATGCATTTTCCCCAAATGCCTTTCAGATAGGAAAAATATTTCTTGGAGAGGACACTTTGAATTGATTTTCTAGAAAAGATAGAAGGGAAGGTGAGTTACTCTGATCCTTGACTAAAGGCTAGCAGCATACCTTTCTGGGCGACTGTCCAGAAGAGCTGAAGGGCTAGCTTATGTCCATGAACATAGGGTAGGGTTTTCCCTAAATGGCTACGATGAGAATTAAATCATGACCCCATACCCAGTAACACTGTGCTGAGTAGCCCCTGGGGTCTTGAGGACTGACTCGTCAGTGGGTGCTTCCCATTGGGCCTTCTTGGAGAGGCTGGAACAGATGCTAAGTAGTAGCTGCTTTGAGCTAGGCATGGTGGCTCACTCCTGTCATCCCTACACTTTGGGAGGCAGAGGCAGGAGAATTGCCTGAGCCCACAAGTTCAAGATCAGCCTGGGCAACTTGGTAAGACCTCATCTCTACAGTAAATGAAGAAAAATTAGCCAGGCATGGTGGCACACACCTGTGATTCCAGCTACTTGGAGGCCAAGGTGGAAGGATTAGCTGAGCCCAGTAGGTTGAGGCCGTGGTGGCCGTGAGTGTGCCACTGCCCTTCAGTCTGAGCAACAGAGAGAGACACTGACTCAAAAAAGAAAGTAGCTGCTTTGAGAGGCACCACCTTCCTTTGAGTTCTGGCCTTGTTTTTGTCTATTCTGGCACAAGAGTCTGGACCATGGTCACCAGGGCTGTTGTGTTTCAGGTGGAAGAGTCTGGCGAGCATGTGATCCTGGGCACCGGGGAGTTGTACCTGGACTGCGTGATGCACGATTTGCGGAAGATGTACTCAGAGATAGACATCAAGGTAGGGCAGTGCCAGACCAGGAGATGGGCTCGCTCTCCGTCCAGACTCATCTCACAGTGACCAAGTTCTTGATTTCCTGGGTATGCCGAGGGAAGAGCAGGCACTCAGAGGGCTCTGCAGTGAAAAGCGAGGTCTGTTGCTCCTTGTATGGGAAGGCTTTTGAGACCACTTTGCCTCCTGCCAGTGTCATACATTTAAAATCAAGACTCCCTGGCCAGGCTCGGTGGCTCAGTTTGTAATTCCAGCACTTTGGGAGGCCGAGGTGTGTGGATTGCCTGAGCCCGCGGGTTCGAGACCTGCCCGGGCAACTTGGCAAGACCTCATCTCTACAATAAATCAAAAATTAGCTGGGCGTGGTAGCACGCACTTGTAGTTCCAGCTACTTGGAAGGCTGAGGCGGAAGGATCGCCGGAGCCCAGTGGGTTGAGGCTGCAGTGGCCAGGAGTGTGCCACTGCACTCCAGCCTGGGCAACAGAGCGAGACTCCAACTTAAAAAATAAAAATAGAAATAAAATCTAGACTCCCCTCCATCTTTTTGCTCACTTCCTTCCTCCCCCTCTTTGCTTTTCCCTCCTGGTCTTGCCTCTCCCCCTTCCCCTGGACCTGTCCCTCACTTCTTACCACCTTTCCATCCTTTCTGTTGCTTTCTTATCTCTCCCTTGCCCCCTCTCGCTTCTCCCTCCTGGTCCCTCCCACCCACTTCTCCCCCACTTCATCTTCTCTTTTGCTCCCTCCCACTTAAGAAAAAATAAAAAAATTAAATAAAATCAAGGCTGGCCAGGCTCAGTGGCTCAGCCTGTAATCCCAGCATTTTGGGAGGCCGAGACAAGTGGATTGCCTGAGTCCACGGGTTCGAGACTCACCCAGGCAACTTGGCGAGACCTCATCTCTACAATAAGTCAAAAATTAGCTGGGTGTGGCAGCGCACGCCTGTAGTTCCGGCTACTTGGAAGACTGAGGAAAGGATCGCCGGAGCCCAGCAGATTGAGGCTGCGGTGGCTGGGAGCATGCCACTGCACTCCAGTCTAGGCGACAGAGTAAGACTTAAACTCAAAAAAATAAAGTAAAATAAAATCAAGACTTCCAAGCCAAATTTGCTCTTAGTCCCTTGTTAGGAAAATAACTGCACAATTCACCCCTCTGGGGACTAGGGCCAGGATGGATGGCCTCAAGGAGAAAGGGACTAGCACTCCTAGAGATTTCACCCCTCAACCAACCAGACATTGGTTGGTCTCCTCTCTCCCGGTTGGGATGCACATTTTCTCCAAGGCTTTGTGGTGCTGGGGGTCCCTCGATGCCCCTTTTACACCCTTCTGCTACTGTGCCCAGGAGGGACTGGTGCTAAAGAAATGCATGGGTTTCCTGGGCAGCAAGCATGCAGGGCTTCAGAGCAGAGCTATGCACCCAGCACTGGGGTTGGGAGTGGACAAGGCTTGCCAGTGGGTCCCATGTGCCTGCCCTGCTAGAACCCCAGGAGTTGCTCAGTGGACAGTGTAGATGACTGAGTGGATGCTGCAAGCTGCCTTGCAGGTGTCATTAAGACTGGTGAAGGCCCTAATTGATGCCTCGCCTATTCTCGACTCCAGAGCGCAATTCCCATATGTTACACTGCTCTCCTGGACTTTGCAGCAATGCTGTGGTCGGCTCTGCTGATCTGCTCTTGTTCTTGTCACTTGTACTGATGAAGGTGGAAGGCATTTTCACGGAGCCAGTGTCAGGGGAGCTTCAGAATTCCCTTAGGAAGAAGATCGCCCTTCCCACAAAATTAGACCTCGCTCTGACAGTTTCTTTTCTGTTTTCCAGGTGGCTGACCCAGTTGTCACATTTTGTGAGACGGTGGTAGAGACGTCCTCCCTCAAGTGCTTTGCAGAAACTCCCAATAAGAAGTAAGCTGGGAGCTCAGGGTCCCTGGGCCTGGCAGCCTCAAGGACACTCCTCTGCCATCCCCCACCTCCAGCCCAGCCACAGGTGCTGTGGAAGTAGGGACCCCTGTGTCTTAGAATGGGGGTGTTTGGGATACTTGGCTTTTACCCCAGCCTTTCATCCCATATGTCTTTGGACACAGTGCTATGAAATTTCTTGCCTCAGGCGCTCCCAAGAGGCATTTCACGATTGTCACTTCTCTATAAAGTGACCATCTTAAAAGTTTGCTACCCGGGCGCGGTGGCTCAGCCTATAATTCCAGCACTTTGGGAGGCTGAGGCGAGAGGATTGCCTGAGTCTTGGGGTTTGAGACCAGCCTGGGCAACTTGGTGAGACCTTATCTCTACAATGAATTATAAAAATTAGCTGGGCGTGGTGGCATGCGCCTGTAGTTCCAGCTACTTAGAAAGATCACCTAAGTCCTGCAGGTCAAACCTGTGGTGGCCGTGAGCATGCCACTGCACTCCAGCACTTTGGGATGCCGAAGCAGGAGGATTGCTCCAGCCCAGGAATTAGAGACCAGCCTAGCAACATAGACCATTCCTTTTTTTTTT
>NW_007246487.1:118568-126828 GCF_000164805.1 Carlito syrichta
TCACCTCAGCCTCCCAAAGGCGCGGGATTACAGGCTGAGCCACCAAGCCTGGCTGAGACCATTTCTTTATAAAAAGTTTAGAAATAGCCAGGCATGGTGTGCACTTGTCCCAGCTACTCGGGAGGCTGAAGTGGATCGCCTGAGCCCAAGAGGTCGAAGCTGCAGAGAGCTGTGATCTTGCCACTCCAGTCTAGATGACAGAGTGAGACACTGACTCAGAAAAAAAAAGGAAGTTTGTCCCTTTCTTCTCCTTTCCTGTCCTGGTGCCTCTGTTGGGTACAGTCTGGAAGAAAGCAGGAGATGAGATGAGCCCTTGTGTTCTTTCCTGGGTTCTCAGGCTGTTCCCTCCTCAGCCGCTCACTGTGTCGCCCTGCTCCTGGGAATGCCCCTTCTACTGGTCCCGTTGGCCTTTCTTACCACTGCTTCCATCCTACCCAGGAACAAGATCACCATGATAGCTGAGCCTCTTGAGAAGGGCCTCGCCGAGGACATAGAGAACGAGGTGGTCCAGATCACGTGGAACAGGTGAGAACAGGGTGCTGCTGCCAGGGCACAGTGGGATAGGGCCTTGGCTCTCTGGATCTCCAATGCCACGCGTGCCCCTTTTGCTGTTATCCTGAGCACAGTGGGTAGGACAAGGTGACAGTCCTCCAGAAAGGCAGGTCCGTGGTCCAGGACAGCAGTCCCAGAGCTCATCCTCTATTGTCTCCTCCTTTCCCCAGGAAGAAGCTGGGAGAGTTCTTCCAGACCAAGTATGACTGGGATCTGCTGGCTGCACGTTCCATCTGGGCTTTTGGTCCTGATGCCACCGGCCCCAATATCCTGGTGGATGACACTCTGCCCTCTGAGGTACAGCAGAACTGATGGAACCGTGTGGCAGCCTCTTAGCTCTGGGTGGGAGAAACTGCCAGGGGCTCTTTTCCTAAAGTGTTTGGTGACTTCTGGTGAAGGAGAGTCCTCTTGTGGGTGCGTCTGCCCTCTCCTTCCCTCAAACACCTCTGCTGTTGTCAGGCGGCTGCTAAGGAGGCCTGGTGTTTCTGTGCAGGTGGACAAGGCTCTCCTGGGCTCAGTAAAGGACAGCATTGTTCAAGGCTTCCAGTGGGGAACCAGGGAGGGGCCCCTCTGCGATGAGTGTAAGTCCAGCACCGCCTCCCAACCACCCTCGGGTCCATGCATCTGGGTTGGAGGTGGAGTGGGCTCACCGTCTTTGGGGTACACTGGGCCATCCCATGTCCTGACCAGCTCCTTTCTTCTCCTTTCCTGTCCTGGTGCCTCTGTTGGGTACAGCCTGGAAAGCTGAATCATTTCTAGACTGACATTGGCTCCTTGCCTCTGAGAAGGATCTGGCTTTGGGTGTGTTTGAGGAGAGAAATCAGGAGGCTGATGAGAGTGGAGTGGCTTATAGACCCTGATTGGGTTTCATGGGCGCCACCCTTCCTCGCCCACTCGATGCTGCTGCTGGGTGGCACCTGAGGTGGCTTGGGAGTTGCTGGCCTCCTGGTATCAGAGCCACCACAACACCTCCTAGAACTTATTCCATACCCCCAAAAATTAGGTGTTTGCAAAAGCAGCACATGAACTTGCAGGAAAGCTCTGTGTCTGTGCACGGCCCAAAGCAAATACTGGGAGCATCCACTTCGCTTCGACTTCTTTGCCCTAGGCCCCCTGCTTCTTCCCTTAGAGCACCCACCTCCATTGTGGCTTTTGTGGTTATGAGACAGCTGTGGTGTAGCAGGCGATGCTGCTCTGCCCTGGCTTCAAGACCCGGAGCCTGTCTCCACCTCCCTGCTCCTTTTCAGTGATTCGGAACGTCAAGTTCAAGATCCTGGATGCAGTGGTTGCCCAGGAGCCCCTGCACCGGGGTGGGGGCCAGATCATTCCCACTGCTAGGAGGGTCGTCTACTCTGCCTTCCTCATGGTGAGAGAGTGGGGCTGTCCTGGGACAGGGGACTGAGTGGGGTACACCTCAAGGCCAGAGGCCCACAGCCCTCCCCCATCCCCATGCTCAGGAGCCCTTTCTGACTCTGCCGCAGGCCACCCCTCGTCTGATGGAGCCCTACTACTTCGTGGAGGTCCAGGCCCCGGCGGACTGTGTCTCTGCGGTTTACACTGTCCTGGCTAGGCGTAGGTGAGCAACCTGGGATGTCAGGGAGAGTGCCAAGAGCAGGAGCCCCCTCCCTTCCCGCTCCAGGACCCAGGGAGCCGCTTTCCAGAAGGAAATCGGAGAGGAATGGTCAAGCCCCAGCTCCCCTGCAGACTAAAATCTGAGGTTTCTTTGTGGACCCTCCGAGAGCTCATTGGGGTACCGGGGCAAGTCGGGAGTGGGTTGTCACAAGCCCTTGTCCCACCACCATGCCACTCTTGTCCTCCACCCCTCTGACTTCCCTAGGAACCTTGCCGAGAGCTCCAGGCCTTTCCTTTTCTCTGTAGAACATTCTTGGTCATTCTCTCCTTGATGGTAACTCGACTAGGATGCTCATGGGGACAGCAAGAGCCAGATGCTTCTCGGCCTTTGGCCTCTGTATGACTAGGGACTCAGCCTATTCTTTTGTCTCAGGGGCCACGTGACTCAGGATGCACCTATCCCGGGCTCCCCTCTCTACACCATCAAAGCTTTTATCCCAGCCATCGACTCTTTCGGCTTTGAGACAGACCTCCGGACTCACACCCAGGGACAGGCCTTTTCCCTGTCTGTCTTCCACCACTGGCAGGTGAGGCAGTGGTGTAGGTGGCCAGCTTGGCCTCCCCCTGACAAGCCCGTCTCCCTCCCAAGCCCCAAGGGAGACGTGCAGCCTCGAGCAGCGTCCTGCATCTGGCCTGCGTTCCCCGGAGGTCTTCTGGCTCCGTCTGACACCTTCTGCCTTCCAGATTGTACCTGGTGATCCACTAGACAAGAGCATTGTCATCCGTCCCTTGGAGCCACAACCAGCTCCTCACCTGGCCCGGGAGTTCATGATCAAAACTCGGCGCAGGAAGGTGTGTCCCCGTCAGGCTGCTGTCCTCCACAACCCTGGGTCTCTCAGTGGGAGCTGGGTTTCTCCATCTTGGACCCTTTCCCATTATAAAGATGTAATCTGCACACTCCTCAGGCAGCTGGACCAAGCCCAGTGTGGCTGGGGGAAGGTGACACCCCAAGGGAAGGGCTCCTCAGACACCCCCGCCTGTACCCAGCCCCCACCTTCCCCTCCCTTGGGCTAGCTGGCCGACATTCAGGGCTCACACCCGCCCTCTCCACAGGGCCTCAGTGAAGACGTGAGCATCAGCAAGTTCTTCGACGACCCTATGCTGCTGGAGCTCGCCAAGCAGGACGTGGTGCTCAACTACCCCATGTGAGGGCCAGTGCGCCGGTGAGCTGAGACGGGCGGCCATGGCCTTCATGCTGTTGGAGTGTCTGAAGCTGCTGTTGCCGTCTTCAACGACCCACAGACCTTCAGCCCAGAGCCCCAGTGAGGGAGGAGTGTTTGGCCTTCTCTGCCTGCCTCCATTCCCAGGGAACAGAGAGGAGCTTGGGCTCAGGGAACGGGAAGGGTCCTGTCTCCGGGATTTCCGTGGAGTCTTATTTTTTTGCAGGTTTTGCCTTAGCCATGGCATGTAGGTTTGTAAGTAAACAGAACGTTCTGACCCCTGCCTTGCTGCGCTCCCTTCCTCCCACCCCCATGGCCACCCCGTCTGGTCCTGGTGCTTATGTTGTGAATACATGTCATCTCCCCAGAGGCTTCACTGCCTTTGCTCCCAGCTGCAACCTCCTTCCTGCCTGGGTCCCCAGGGAAACGGCCCGTGGTAGAGGAAGGCCTGCCTCGAGTGAGTGTTCCCATGAGCACCAGGCCCTGTGCGGCCCCCATCCTCCCACGCTCTCTCCCTGCTGCTGGGGGGGACCTGAGGTGGCCTGGGAGTTGCTGGGTTCCTGGGATCAGAGGTCCCCACAGCACCCCCTTGGGAGACCCGCCCTTCAGTAACCTCCCTACCCTGGAGTAGGGCAAGGTCCTTGGATTTCCAGCCCTGGGCTCCAGGTCCTCCCCAGCCACCACCAGTCCCCTGTTCTGTTCTACCTGTGTGAAGAAGAACCTGTTGGTTTTCCGCAAAACTGCTTTATTAGGGGCATCTCAGGGTTGATTTTGGAGGTCTGACTGCCCTGGCTCCTGTGGGTGTTCTACTTCTCTCCAGCGTCCTGTGCTGACCTCTTGATGTAATCTCTGTACATTGTATACACAGCACCTATGTGAGGGAGAGGGAAGGATGTCCTTGGCATTGAACCTGTCCCCTGCCCTCTGGCTCCCCAGGTGTTCAGGAATTCACCTCCAGCTGCTCCCTTGCGAGTCTAGCGTCCTGCTCATCTTTCTGCCCCAGATCCCAACAGCTGCTTCAAGCATCTGACCCCTCAGCCTGGGAAACAGCCCACCTAACAGTTCTGTCACTTTCCTGTATATTACGTGTCTGTGAGGAACCTCACAGTGACCCGTGCAGTGGGCAAGCCAGGGTTGATTATTGCTGTTATACATGAGGAAACTGAGGCCGGGAGGGATCTGGCCACAGTCACACAGCTAGCAAGTAGCTGTCTGCTTTTTGATCCAAAAAGGAAGAGAAAGTCAGATCTGGTCGTTGTGATTTCTCACCTCTAGGGCAAACTGTCATGAAACACTGCCTCGTCCCCACAGGCCTGTGACAGGAGGCTAGCGGGAACCTGAAAATGGTGGTGCAGGGGCTTCCCTAAGGACTTGACCAGGAGCCTACGTAGGGAACAGGAATCAAGTCACAGTGCTTTTCACTGTCAAGACTCAGCCCCACTCTACCTGACCATTCTCCTGCGACCCCACCAAGCTACTCACCCAGCATGATTGCCCCCACGGCACAGGCCTGCGCTGCCACCCGCGTGTGGATCAGGTGAATAGACATCTTGGTGGGGCCGCGAGCCTTCAGCCGGTAAATCCTGTATGCTGCGACCACCAAGCAGCCTCCCAAGCCTGCAGGCAGAGAACACAACCCCTGGGCCAGGGCCACCAAGCGTAGTGCTCCCTGCCTGCTTCCATGCACCTTAGGGGAGGGGAGGGATCATGGGAAAGTCGACTTGGTCCCCCTCGGTGGCATTTTCTTTTTCTTGTCCTTTTTTTTTTTTTTGAGTCAGAATCTCACTCTGTTGCCCAGACTAGAGTACAGTGGCACGCTCAGAAGTCTCAGGTAGAGCCTCCTAGTAGTTGGAACTACAGGTACATGCTACCACATCTGGCTTATCATTTTCTTTTTTTTAATTTATTTTATTTATTTTAGAGACAAGGTCTCAACAAGTTGCCCAGGCTGATCTTGAACCCCTGAGCTCAGGCAATCCTTTCGCCTTGGCCTCCCAAAATGCTGGGATTACAGGCTTGTGCCACTGTACCCGGCCTAATGTTTAGATTTATTTTGGAGATGAGGTCTCACCAAGTTGTCTAGGTTGGTCTCAAACCCCTGAACTCAGGCAATCCTTTCGCCTCTACCTCCTAAAGTGCTGGGATTGCAGGCATGAGCCACGGCACCCGGCTCTCAATGGCATTTTCAAAATGTCTACCTTCCTCTCTCCCGCCTCTCCCCCATATACAAATAGCCCCCCCAGCTCTGCTCTGGGCCCTTCTCCAGCCACTGCTGGCTCCCACGTCCTGGTACAGCTGTTTCCTGCTCTCCCAGGGCCTTGAGAAAGGAAGCCCTGGGGACCCCAAGCTGTTCCTCTGACCCTTCCCACCCCAGCGCTGATGCTGGTGCCCCAAGTTTCCCCATGGCCCATGTCCTCAGTTGGCCACACCACCACCCAACTAGACTCACTCATTTCGTCGTAAGACTGTCCCTTGGTGTTTACTGTTGGTGCTCTTGCTCTGCACTGAGGCACTTGAGCTCTCTGACCTCTGCCTCATTCTCCCTTAAATGTACCAGGAGACACGACCGCCCCAAGAGGCCCCTGCCCCACTCCTTACTCACCTATGGGCACCAGTGGGGATTCCTGCGTCTTCCTTAGAAACTTCTCAGACACACTGTCCTCGCCCTCAGGCGGCACCCACCAGCCTTTGTTGGCAGACATGGTCCTGGGCCCAGGTGTGAGCCGCCAGAACTCCCAGGCTTCAGCCCAGGCCCCAGTGCAGGCTCCCCCAGTAAAAACTCCAATTTCAGTCTGGAGTGGAAAGGAGACCCTCTTACCACATCACACAGCCTCTCTGTAGAAAGATGTCACTCAGGTGCCTCGTCCTAGGTTGCTGGGCCACTAGTTCCATGTCCCTATCCCTGCTTCCTGATGTCTGCCCCTTCCCCGGCTCGTCCTGACTTCACTGTCTGCTCTGCTTCCCCTGCCCCCATGATCATCCCTGAGTGTGATCCTTGCGCCAAGAAAAACAGCTGGAAGGATCCACAGATGATGGGGGAGAAACAGTCCCTGAGCCCTGGGGCCCCCACTGCTCCCCGAGGGAGCTACAGAGCAGGACCTGGTCCCAGGGAGCCAGAGCCATCCTGACAGTGTGGGGGCACTAGTTACCAAGTTGCCAGAGATGCCGATGATCAGACATCGGTCTGGGTGTAATCGAGCATGTATTTTGCAGGACGTTAACACTACAGAAACAGTCTCTGACTCCTGAGCCACTCCCTGTTTTCACATTCTTCTAGGCTCCTCACAGTCAATGACCCACTCCCTCCATCCCTGGGCTGGAAACCCCCTCCGCTCTGCTTACTAAGCCTGTAAATGTCCTGATCACAAACTAGACACAGGCCCAAAGTCCTGGTCCTTCACCTGGGGTTCTGCCAGTGGGATGCTGGCTAAGTCTAGTCCCCAGACATACTCCGTGCTTGAGTCTTTGGTTCTGGTTGGCTCTCCTCTCCTGGAGGAGCAGGGATGGGGGCCTGGCAGGCCTCACTGCTTACCCCGGGAGATGGCTGGGAAGCGGAGGGTGCAACCGGTTCAGAGCTCGGCATCCACTGCTTTGAACTGGCCGAGAGCTGAGGGATGGAGCTGCCACTCGGGTTAAGGAAGCGGCAGTTTGGACTTTATGGAGACTTTGAAGTCGGGGATGCAAAAGGGAGGGGAAAGTACAGGGCATTGGTCTTAACCCCCCATCTGCTAAGTTTCAGGCCAGAGCTCCAGGCGCTGGAAAGGAACAAGAGGCCAGCTGGAGGGGGCCCCTAACTAGATGCAGCCTTCCAGTTCCCAGGGTTGTAAGTGACCAGGTCAGAGACGGGCTTGATGTGGTTGGGGAATGGAGATGGAGACAGAGCAAGGATGGGCGGAGGGTCTGGCTCCCCTAGGTTACACTGTGTCAGATACTCCTGTGAATAATGTATGGGTGTAAGTAAACATTCCAGTTTTGAGGGACAGGCTCTCTGGGCTTGGTCTTGATCCCTTCAAAGATGCTTTCTGAACCAAGTTTGAGACAACTGAGACTAACCTCATGTCTCCAGAGCTCTTTTTTTTTGAGTCAGAATCACTCTTGCTCAGGCTGGAGTGCAGTGGTACACTCACAGCCACCACAACCTCGACTTCTTGACCTGCTGTGCTCAGGTGATCCTCCCACCTCAGCCTTCAAAGTGGCTAGAACTACAAGCATGTACCACCATATCCAACTAATTTTTTTTTTTAGTTTATTATAGAGACGTGATCTTACCAAGTAGCCCAGACTGGTCTGAAACCCTGGACTCAGGCAATCCTCCCATCTCAGCCTCCCAAAGTGCTGGGATTACAGGCATGAGCCACCATGCCCGGCATTGTGTGTGTGTCAGAGTTGCACTCTGTCACCAGGCTGGAGTGCGGTGTCATGCTCACGGCCACTGCAGCCTCCACCTACTGGACTCTGGCAATCCTGCCTCAGCCTTCCAAGTGGCTGGAACCACAGAAGTGTGCCACCATGCCCAGCTAGCTAGTTTTTTGATTGATTATAGAGATAAGATCTTGCCAAGTTGCCCTGGCTGGTTTCAAACCCCTGGACTCAAGAAATCCTCTCACCTCTGCCTCCCAAAGTGCTGGGATTACCGATGCGAGCCACTATGCCTGGCTTTTTTTTTGTTTGTTTGTTTTTTGAGTTGGAGAGTCTCACTCTGTCTTTGAGGCTAGAGTGCAGTGGCACGCTCATGGCCACCACAGCCTGGACCTGCTGGGCTCAAGTGATCCTTCCACCTTCTTCCAAATTGCTGGAACTACAGTCATGTGCCACCATGCCCTGCTAATTTTTTATTTATTGTAGAGATGAGAGCTCACCAAGTTGCCCAGGCTGGTCTCGAACCTGTGGACTCAGGCAATCCTCTCACCTCAGCC
>NW_007246487.1:127268-131292 GCF_000164805.1 Carlito syrichta
GCACTCCAGTCTGGGCGACAGAGTGAGACTTCAACTCAAAAAAAAAAACAAACAAAAAAACGGCGTCTTGGCCAGGCACAGTGGCTCATGCCTATAATCCCAACATTTTGGGAGGCCGAGGCGAGAGAAGTGCTTGAACCCCAGAGTTTGAGGATAGCCTAGGCAATATGGGGAGACCTTGTCTCTACAAAAATCCCAGGAAAGCCGGGCTCGTTGGCTCAGTCTGTAATCCCACGCCTTTGGGAGGCTGAGGTGAGTGGATTGCCTGAGCCCGTGGGTTCGAGACCCACCTGGGCAGTGAGACCTCATCTCTACAATAAATTTAAAAAATTAACCGGGCGTGGTAGCGCGCGCCTGTAACTCTGGCTACTCGGAAGGCTGAGGCAAAAGGATCGCCGGAGCCCAGTAGGCGAGGCTGTGGTGGCCGAGAGCGGCCACTGCACTCCAGCCTGGGCGACAGAGTGAGACTCCAACTCAAAAAAAAAATCCCAGGAACAATTAGCTGGCCATGGTAGCATGCACCTGTAGTCCCAGCTACTCAGGAGGCTAGGGCAGAAGGATCACCTGAGCCCAGGAGGTTGAAGCTGCAGTGAGCCGTGATTGTGTCACTGCCTCCAGCCTGGGTGACAGAGTGAAACCCTGACTCGAAAAAAAATAAAAAGAGATAGAGTCTTTCTTGAACAGGGCTCAAGCCATCTTCCCACCTCAGTCTCCCAGTAACTGGGACTGTGCCACCACCCTGACTTCCAGAGCTCTTCATATGGCCCCTGGGGTGATGCTCACTTGGGTTGCAGGATGACAGTGCCCAGTGCTAGCACTGTCCTGTACTCTGTGTTTCAGACCTCTTACCTGTTCTGTACGGTTTGTTCACAGGCAGAGGGAAAGAGCTTCAGAGAGACTAAATGACTTAACATAGCTAGTAAATAGTGTCATGATCTGAATCCAGGTCAGGCTAGCTCCGAAGTCTGCACTCCTAACTGTAGCACTAACCTCAGGCTGGCTAAACTGATGCCCTTCCCTGAGTGACGCTGAGACTGGGGAATGCTAACCAGCCGTGGCACCTTTGATTAGGAGAAGTACTTGCTAAGCAAATGGAAAGAGACGGGGCGCGCCAGGGAGCGTCCACTCCAGCCCGCCTGTGCTCCTACCCCGGATGACTTTCGGCGCTGTGCCTCTGTCCTTAAGGGCTCTTCAGCCCTATCCATTTGTCCAGCAGCTGATGTCTCTCTCTTCTCTCCCCGACACTCACTGCTCTAGAAGGAGACGCAGGGGTCACAGCAGCTCTCCAGGGCCTCTGCTGTCCCTGGCAGCCATGGGAACTCTCCTCCCTCCCGTTCACACACACCCCTCCTGTGCTGCCCACGCAGGTCCTGGTGCTGTCCTGGATTCTCAAGGGATGGGCAGTTGTGCCCTGACTGGTCTAGGCCAGTGAGGGGGGTGACAATGTCCGGATGAGACAGGGCAAGAATCGGGATTGACTCAAGTCCTGCAGAAAGCAGGCTCTGGGGAGTGAAGGTCCTCTTCTCCCTATTGAGGTGACGGTGGTGGTCCCCCTGCCTCTCAGCCCAGGGCCAAGAAGCATCGCTGTGGGTCAAGTGTGTGCTCATCGCTCCTCATGGATTAACCCCCACAAGAAATACAAGACGGGTACCACTGCTGTCCCCATTTCATGGATGAAAAGCTGAGGCTAAACCGGGCTCGGTGGCTCAGCCTGTAATCCCAGTGCTTTGGGAGGCTGAGGTGAGTGGATTGCCAGAGCCGGCGGGTTCATGACCTGCCTGGGCAACTTGGCGAGACCTAATCTCTACAATAAAAAAAAAATCAGCCGGATAGTGCATTTCTGTAATTCCGGCTACTTGGAAGGTTGAGGCGGAAGGATCACCAGAGCCCAGCAGGTCGAGGCTGCGGTGGGCAGGAGCGGCCATTGCACTCCAGTCTGGGCGACAGAGTGAGACTCCAACTCAAAAAAAAAAAAAATTGCTTTTTATATCAAAAACTTTGAGAACACATAGTAACTACAGCTTTAGGAAACATAAAACTATAATAGCATCATTTTTGTTAATATGCCACGTTTTTCAATGTTTTCCGTTTAAGCATTTCTACATGAGTAATTTGCTTAGTAAACTTCTTTTTCTCCCCAAATCAGATCACATCAATAGAAATTCTGATTTGGAGGGTCTAAATCAGTGATGCAGACAGCCTTAGTGTAGGCCAGAGCCATACATGGGGCCAGTGAGCCCACAGACCCTCGGTTAACCCCTCTCAACATTGTGCCTCTCAATCCCTTTGTGGCCTGTCTGTGAAATCCAGGTTTGTAGCGTCTGTCTCTAGGGTCATGGTCAGGGTTAAATAGGACTGCTGGAATGTCCCAGTAGGCTGCCACTGCTCTTCCTCCAGCAAGTGCGAGTGGCAGGGAATCGGTGGGGGAGAAGGGGAGCCCGTGCAACAGACAGCAAGACTGCTATGTTCTGTGTGATCCCCCACTCAGTGTGTCTTTCTCATTCCCTCCCCCCACGTCCCCTCGGGTTGGAAGCCTGAGTTGGAGGGAGGGGAGGAGCACTGAGTCTTGAAGCTCTCAGCAGATCTAAGTCACAGCTGTGCTATCTATAGCCCGGGGGAGCTGGGGGTCAGAGGGGGGGACTTGTCGCTTTTGCCTTGAGCTTTGAGTGAGGGGATGAAGAGGAATGAACCAGACAAGGAACAAGGACGCTCCCGTTTGGGATTGGAAGAGGAAGAGCCAGTTGAAGTGCTGAGGGACTCGGGGGAGAAAACAGGCTACAGGGTGGCGGCTGGGGGACCTGAGGGCTAAGGAGCGGGGTAACTGGAGCAACTGGAGAAGTTTCTAGATAAGGCGGTTAGGCTGAGGTGGCCTTCTCTGCAGGGGAGGGGGTATAACACCCCCTCTCCTCCTTAACAACAGGCACTGGGTTCCAAGGCCCTCCTAACATTTGTCCAAGGACAGCCTCAAGAGCCACAGGCCTGGGGCCAGGAAAATGCGTTTGGTGCCCACTAATTTTCTGAGGAGACTGTGCATGTATTGTGAACGGTTGTAAGAGGGTGTGAACTATGGTGATTGGAAGGCGGAATCAGACTACAGTAAGCTGACATTATAGAATCATTTCACTCGAAGGAATGATTCTGAGCTACAAAGGACACCAGCAGGGGCTCCTGTCCTAGGTGACAAATGGGTGCTCCAGAGATTTGAAATGTCTTGCTAAGGTTCTTGTGGGGGGGTTCTTTTGCATCAGAGTCTTACTGTCGCCCAGGTTGGAGTGCAGTGAAGGGCACACTCATGGCCACCGTAGCTTCAACTTGCTGGGCTCAGGCAATCCTTCCACCTCAACCTTCCAAGAACCCAGAACTACAGGCACGAACTACCAGGCCCAGCTAATTTTTTTATTTATGTAGAGACAAGATCTTGCCAAGTTGTCCAGACTGGTATCGAACCCCTGGGCTCATGAAATCCTCTCACCTCTGCCTCCCAAAGTGCTGGAATTATAGGTGTGAGCTACCACACCTGGCTTCTTGTGTGTTTTTGTATACCCAGATTCCTGGACCTCTTCCAAGACCCACTATGGGAAGAGTCTACTGTCTCAAGAATCCACAAAGTTGGGATTACATATTTTATTTAATTCTCACAATAGCCCCAATAGGTAGATCTCATTATTCCCTTTTTACAGATGAGGCAACCAAGGCACAGAGAAGTTAAGAAACATACCCAGATCACACAGCAAGTAAATTGCTGAGCTAGCCAACCAACTGTGATAACCATAAATCACTTTACAATTAAAAATTAACACATAGCAGCCGGGCTCGGTGGCTCAGCCTGTAATCCCGCGCCTTTGGGAGGCTGAGGTGAGTGGATTGCCTGAGCCTGCGGGTTCGAGACCCGCCTGGGCAGCGAGACCTCATCTCTACAATAAATAAAAAAAATCAGCCAGGCGTGGTAGCACATGCCTGTAATTCCGGCTACTTGGAAGGCTGAGGCGGAAGGATCGCCGGAGCCCAGCAGGTCGAGGCTGCA
>NW_007246487.1:131486-134132 GCF_000164805.1 Carlito syrichta
GCCCAGGCAGGTCTCGAACCCACGGGCTCAGGCAGTCCACTCACCTTGGCCTCCCAAAGCGCAGAATTATAGGCTGAGCCAGAGCCCGGCCAATGATGTAATTTCATACACATTATATCATTTCGTTTTCACAATCATCTTAAAGATACGAGTAGCTGAGCGTGGTGGCTCATGCCTGTAATTCCAGAACTTTGGGAGGCGGAAGCGAGAGGATTGCCTGAGTCCATGGGTTCGAGACCAGCCTAGGCAACACGGCAAGACCTAGTCTCTACAATAAATAAAAAAATTAGCCAGGTATGGTGGCACACACCTGTAGTTCCAGCTACTTGGAAGGCTGAGGTGGAAGGATTGATGACCTGAGCCCAACAGGTGAAAGCTGCAGTGGCCGTGAGCGTGCCATTGCACTCCAGCCTGGGCAACAGAGTGAGACTCCAACTCAAAAAAAAGAAAAAAAAAATACAAGTAAACAAGGCTGGGCACAGTAGCTCACACCTGTAATTCCAGCACTTTGAGAGACCCAGGCGAGAGGATTGCCTGAGTCCATGGGTTCAAGACCAGCCTAGGCAATACAGCAAGACCTAGTCGCTACAATAAATAAAAATTAACCAGGTGTGGTGGCACACACCTGTTGTTCCAGCTACTTGGAAGACTAAGGTGGAAGGATTGATGGCCTGAGCCCAACAGGTCAAGGTTGCAGTGGCCGTGAGCGTGCCATTGCACTCCAGCCTGGGCAACAGAGTGAGACTCCAACTCAAAAAAAAAAACAAACAAACAAGTAAATAAGACTGGGCACAGTAGCTCACACCTGTAATTCCAGCACTTTGGGAGGCCAAGGTGAGAGGATTGCCTGAACCCAGGGATTCAAGACCAGCCTGGGCAACTTGGTGAGACTTCATCTCTACAATAAATCAAAAAAATTAGCCAGGCATAGTGGTACACGCCTTGGTTCCAGCTACTTGAAAGGCTGAGGCGGAAGGATCGCCTGAGCCCAGCAGGTGGAGGCTGTGGTGGCTGTGAGCATGCCACTGCACTCCAGCCTGGGTGACAGAGGGAGAAAAGAAAGAAGAAGAAGAAAACCTGCTTCAGCCAAAATCCCCGTGGGACAAGTGGGATGATATGTCCCACAGGTTATCCGGAACTGCTGGGGATTAATGGAGAGGGTGCAGTTTGTGCTGTTCTCCTGTGAGCAGGAGGCACCAGGAACGTGTTGGAGGATTCCTTCTTCCTCACTCTCCAGCCAACGTGGGGTGGGCAGGACTGCCTATGGTCCACAAGAAACATTCTCAAAACCTGCCTCTCTGGGCCTCTGTTTCCATCCAAGGCAGAGGAATCTGCTCTGCATTTACCAGCCAAGTGAGGACCCTGGAAAATGTGTCATGGAAATAGTGACACACTGCAGCCTTCAAATTGACCCTACTGTTCCCAAACCACAGAGCCCCAGGGCGACTCTCAAGTTCTCAAATTGGGTTTTGATCCTTTCCTGCCTAGGCCCCATGTGAATTCAAAAAGATGTGGTTCTCATAGCACTGGCTCCATCCCTCCCTGCCAGAGGCTGGAAACCAGACACATTTCCCAGTGTGAATCTCAGGGTTTCTCTGCTTTCCCTCCCTCGATTCATTCATTCACTCAGCATGTAATTCCAAGGTGTCTACTGTTTGCTGGGCTCTGTTCTGGAGCTGGGATATGGAGTCCCTGCTTTCAGAGCACGCTCGTTCCACCAGACACCCTGGTGTGCTCCAAGTCCTGACAAATGCCTGGGCCCAAGAGCCTCTGGCCTAGCTTCTATCCTCAGTTTCCCTACTTGGAATGAAATGAAGGGCTATCACTACCTGGCAAGGTGACAGAAGAAATAAGATTGCTGCATAGAAGAAAAAAGCCTTAAGTTATATTTTTGGTTTTTAAACTATCCACAGATCAAACAAACAAACAAACAAAGATGGCAAAGTCTGCCCGGGCATGGTGGCTCTTGCCTGTAATTCCAGCACTTTGGGAGGCGGAGGCAAGAGGATTGCTTGAGACCAGGGGTTCGAGACTAAACTGGGCAACATGACAAGACCTCATCTCTACAACAAATCAAAAAAATCAGCCGGACGTGGTGGCGCATGTCTGTAGTTCCAGCTGCTTGGAAGACTGAAGCAGAAGGATCGCCTGAGCCCAACAAGTCGAGGCTGGGGTGGGTCTTCTGTAGGTCTCGTTTTTACCATCTTTATTTATATATTTTTAATTTATATTTATTTGTTTACATATTATTTTTTTTCAAAGTTTGTTAGAGAAAGAAAAGAGAAAAGAACAGAATACATGCCAGAGTTGGCATAGGCAAGAGAAACTACTTTGCCACCTTTTTTTTTTTTTTGAGTCTCAATCTGTTGCCCAAGCTGGAGTGCAGTCGCATGCTCATGGCCACCGCAGCCTCGACCTCCTGGGCTCAGGTGATCCTTCTGCCTCAGTTTTCCAGGTAGCTGGAACTACAGGCACACGCCACCCTGCCTGGCTAATTTTTTTATTTATTGTAGAGATGATGTCTCTCCAAGTTGCCCAGGCTGGTCTCGAACCCTTGGGCTCAGGTAGTCCTCTCACTTTGGCCTTCCAAAGTGCTATGATTATAGGTGTGAGCCACTATGCTTGGCTTTTTTTTTTTTTTTTTTT
>NW_007246487.1:134708-180857 GCF_000164805.1 Carlito syrichta
TTTTTTTTGAGTTGGAGTCTCACCATGGCCCAGGCTAGGCTAGAGTGTGGTGGCACACTCACGGCCACTGCAGCCTTGACTTGCCAGGCTCAGGTAATCCTTCTGGCTCAGCCTTCCAAGTAGCTGGAACTACAGGTACACACCACCACCATGCCCTGCTAATAAAATTAAATGAATGTTTTAACACCATCTTAAAGGTTATCAGTCTTCATATGCCACAGAACAATACATATCGAAAGTATACACAGTGGCTCATGCCTGTAATTTCAGTGCTTTGGGAGGCAGAGGCAGGAGGCTAGGAGTTCAAGATCAGCCTGGGCAATGTAGTAAGACTCCTGTGGCTACAAAAAAATATGGCTCAATGTACCAACTGGACACATCTATATATTCAGAACCCAGATCAAGAACAGAGCAGGACCCGCCCCCCCCAAGTCCTCCTCATGTTCCTTTCCAGGAATTACCTCATCTGCCAGGTAACTAGTGTCTATTTCTGGCAGCCTGGATTCCTCGTTGCTGTTTTTGAACTTTATATAAATGGAAACTTTTGTGAGATCCATCTTGTGTATAATTGTAGATTGTTCATCCTTGCGGGGGGCCGGCCCCTGCAAATTTTGGGGAGTCCCTTGGAAGATGTGGTGGTGTTGGCGAATCTGTAAGGACAGATATTAAAAGAAAGAAAGAGAAGGCAAAAGAAAGGAAGTGGACAACTGTTCAATGAAATGAGCAGAAGCCGTTTACTGAAAGTTACAGCAGGTATTTATCCCCAAATTTTACACAGGCAGTCTCACAAGTCTTTCACGTGAACACAAAGCCAGGTGCAGGAGGGGCATCCCCCACCCACCAGATGCTTAGGTGTGAGGAGGGACAAACCCCAAGATTGTCTTAGTGTTCCCTTTGCTAGTTAATGCTCTTCAAAAGCAGTGCAACATCCTTACTAGCCTAATGATGTTCTGATAATCAATAACTTCTAAAGCCCACTCAATACCCATGATGACTAACTTAAACTTTACTACTTACACAATGCTACGGAAGCTCTTAATTATAGCTTAAGCCAATTTCCTAAAGAATGTGGCCCAGTCCAAAGATCACACTGGGCTCTACAGGATGTGGCCCAGTCCAAGGTCCACGGTGGGCCACTTTTTGGAACATAGACTACAATCTCTTAACAAAATGGCTATTCTAAAGTCCTATATATCTATCCTAATTTCTATGAAAGTTTCCAATTCCTAATTCTAATATATAAAGCTGATTAGCAGCAGTAAAGCTTCCAAATATAAACTGTGAATGTACTAAGGCCAAAACCATGATAGTAGAAAATGGAGACAATGAAATTTCTAAAGTTAACTATATTCTTATTAAACCTAAAAATATCATGATTGATTATGCTTGAACTAACATGATTCCTTGACGTAGTATGACCTATTCTACAATACCTTCTATGAATAAAATAAATTCAATTTCTATAATAGGTAGACAAAAGACCTTACATTAACTGTAGCTAAAACCAGCCTAAAAGAATGCAGCCCAGTCAGCTGGGCTCTCAGGAATGTGGCCCAGCCCAAACTCTGTGCTGGGCCTCTCTTGATAATCATCTATACTGTCGAAAAGCTGAAAACAGCTCTCCATAAGTATATACTAATTCTACAAATATTCTTTTAAATCTTATAAAGAAGCTTGTACCATAGAAAATGCTCCCAAATGTGACCTGAATTTGAATTATATCTAATACCTAAGCCGAAACCACAGTTTATGGAAAACAGGAACAATGGGTTTCTAGAGTGAGTTATGCCTGTCACAGTCACAGAGCCTTCAGCTTAGGCCAGCAGAGTTCCTTTAGGTTATTTTTGTGCTGCATAGCAAAAGGGGGAGGAAAATGGAATCTACAGCACCCGAATACGCCCTAGTGGTCTCGGGGTCCACAGCCTTCCCTGAGACCTAATGCTCAGTGGGCCTCCGTGGCCGGCTCCCAACACCCACTCAGTCAGCCACTCACATGCCCACTTACTCACAGACACATACGTAAAATTTTCCATACACTCACTTATTCACACCGGGACTTGCGTAGTTCAAATGGCTCCACCACCATCTTCCCAGAAGTCCCAGGATTTTGCTAATAAAATGCACATCATAATAAAAATTTGGTTATTTCAGTTGTTCACTTTAGAATATTAGATTTCAACCTCTTTACTCTAGAATCATGCACTGTGAATTAAAAATAACTACCTTGTCACATGTCTCATAGATATTTCTGTATTGATTTGTGCCCACTTCAAAGACACAGTTTGTAATAAGTTAAATATAACTAAAAGGAAACTACAGGATTAAGGAATTTGAAAATCTCTACTAGGTTTGTGATTTTTCTCTTGTTAAAAATACCAAATGTTGCTTGACTTCAATTCCAAACCACATATATTTTTCAAAATTTCACATAATTTTTTTGCCAAATACTGCCTCCCTAATACATCAATGCTTTTTTTTAAGTTTTTTTTATAGTACAAATGTCTAACATCCTTCAAAAATACAAGAATTTCCAAGTCAAGAACACCTTTCCATTTTCTATGGATCTATTTTTAAATTACTCCATATAGATAATTATATTTCCAACCAGAATAAAGTATAATCTAAAGGTTTTAGCAGGTATTTATAGGTTCTCTTAATTCACACAGATTCTAAAATTTGGAAAAACAAATTGCTTTCTTGCCTGAAATTCTTTCTTGGAATTTTATGCTAAATGACCCTTTTTGCAATTAATATTATTAAAATAAAGGAATACAATTGAGGAGAATGAATTCTCTGAATGTGTCAAGAATGTTGGAGAAAAGGGAAAGAACACATGATTCAGCACTGGTTAAGTCTTTTTTGGTTTGATAAATCTTAAGAGTGATTTCTGGAAGCTTGTCTAAGATTTCAGGGATGCTAATAAACATTCTATAAAATAATAGATACTATATTTCCTTATGACAAAAAAAATCCTTTTAAAAAATCTATGCTGAAGTCAGAGCAAACTCAAGGTCACCACTGGACTTAGACCTCCTATAGAATTATATTTTTCCATAAGTCTTAGGAAGGAAAACAGATTTTGAATACAACGTGCAAAAGAAAGCTTCATTTTTATACTCCCAAGTATCTTTTTGCACTTAAGAGTGCTTATCTGCAAAGTTCAATGTTTCATTTCAATGGAATATTTGACACAGAGGCTCAATAGGTCTCCCATTCATATTTTACTTTAATTATGATGCTTACAGTGTACAATCATTTCCTTTATTTATAAATAGTCTTTTTAAAGGAAATCAAAGTCTGAAAAAGTTTGGTTTGCCATGCTTTTTTGGTATTAATGGTGACATCAAACGTACTCATTATGCTCTGTTAACCCTTCAGTCCCCAGTTTTAGCCCCAGTGGCCATGCATAACCAGTCTTTCCTGATGTTCTAACTCAAACGAATGCTGAAAAATCCAAAGAGAGCCCCCTTTTGGTTTAAGCACTTGGGTCCACATTGTGTTTCTGTCACAGGAGTGATGGTAAGAGGGACTAATTAAAAGTCCAGTGAATGTGCCAGGGTTAAAATCACAGGCTCTGCTCATTAACAGTCGTTTACCTAAGGATATTTCCAAAGAATTCTTTCACTGTCTGAAAAGAACAAAACCTGAAGGATAGGGGGAGGGAGAAATAAACTGAGTGAACCATTTATAAATATTTTATATTGAAAGTATGATTTTGTTTTAATTCACAATACCACCAATAGAAGAATCCAATTGAGAAGTTCAAATATTGTTTTTTTTTTCTCCTCTGTGCATGTGTGTATGTGTGCACACATGAGTGTGTGTTTTAAGGGGAGAATATCCTCCCTAAATCTAAAGAGTAGAAAAAGAAATACGGGGGGAAAAAATCAGAACCATTTTGTTAATTGTCTTTTTCCTGCTGTTTCCATGGTAATGCTGGCTGCCAGACTTCTCTGCAGAGTGACAGTCCAACAATTCACACACTACACCCTTTCAAGCACAATGAATGGCCGTGAAAGAGGCCGAACAGGCACCATTCAGGAAACATGTGATATCTACTCAATGCACTACCTTTCATCCACATTTTCCAAATTGCAGTTAATTTAATTCTAAACAAATGGCTAAGGGGTACAAATGAGGATTAGAAGGAAAAGAACATCTTGAGCTCTAATGGGGATGGTTTGTGTGAAGAACAATATAGCACTTTCTTCTGTTGCCAAGAAGGCTGGATGTAAAGATGCACTTTCCCTCCTCATCTGAGGCCTTCGTTTAGACTCTATATCAACAGTGAGAACCATGGCAAAAAAAATTTCTTGGCAAAACAGAGACTATGTAGGTTTTGGCTTCCTATCTGGAAACACCTTTGATACAGTACGAAGTTATTGCATTTACCAGGAAATAAAATATAACAACAGGCATATAGGAGCTACCACTTTTTGAAGAGTTACATTGTCCTTATTGTTTATCATCCTTCAAAGTTCAGGCAAAGAAAAGCAGCAAATTGTAAAGTTTACTGTAGCAATATGTAATACAAGAAATTATTGTATGCAGGCTAAAGTTGAAATGTGATTTCTGTGTTTAGACATCAGTAAAGTGGGCCATGGTGGCTTGAAGGACAAAACAGAACAAGAAAAGGTAACGTTTGGTCCTACAAACTATTTCACATTATTTAGTTGAAAGAATCATGATGACTCTGTGCCACATTGATGTGATTTTCTTAGATAAATAGCTCTGAAAATTCAGGAAAATTCACCTCAGAAAAAGTTACATCAGCAAGAATATTTCTATTTAAAAAAAATTAAGGTAGTATTTTTTATTTCACTGATGGGCTATATGTGTTACAATATCACGAACAATATGTATAGAAGTACTATAATCAGATATCATGAATTTACATCTAAGCATATCTGTACTTTCTCTGTTACATTTAACTTTCTAAAAGACCATTCTTATTTACATTTATTGGTCCAGGAAAAATAATTCAAATAAATTTGCTAATAATTGCATGTCTTCATTACGACTTAGCCCTGTTTGAAATATGAGAATGCCCATAAACTTATCTCCATCAGTGAACTCCACTGTGATGATTACATAATATGCTTTTAGTCCAAGTGAGTTATTTGAGAGACACCACATTGGTCTACAGAGAGTTTCTATAATTTTTTACTCCAGTGGTTTCAGAAGCACTTTTCTTCAGTTCCGATTTTCAGCTATTAAGTGCTCTGTCAAGAAATCAGACTTGTAATGACTTTGGTTTCTGAATGAACTAATTTTAGGGCTTAAGTATGACTTGCCTAAATCATTACAGAAATTGAAATGACACTAGAATCATAGTCTTTCGCATGTTTCACAAAGGTCTTAACATTTTTCTTCTTTATTCGCTTCATCTACTTCCTTTTTCTGATGTTTAGGATCCTTAGGGTTGACAACCTACAGTTGCTGAAATGCATAGGACAAAGGTCATTTTGCTCATGTATTGGTGCTGGTATCAGACGTTTCCTTGTGAGAAAGCATTGTTTGATGCAGATATTCAGGTGGGGAGCCACTACTATTATTTCTGAAAGTTTTGATCTGCTAGATGAAATCTTGATGGCTTTCTTGTGAAGAGGGGTAGAAATTGATACCTTTAGTGACTTCCATGGAGCCCGATATTATCATTTCAAGGCTAGGACTCAAAAACATCTAGCACTGGGCAGAGGCAAAGGGCATCCCACTGTCAGAGGGCTGGAGACTGACTGGTCTCCATTTATGGTTCCCACCAAGCCCTCTGCTTTGTTTACTTGTTTTCAAGCCTCACCTCCATGGAACTATATCGTGGGGATTTCAACTACTGAGATAAGTTGGAAAAGCCTGTGTTCAATCAGCTCCAAGCCCATCGTAATTGTATGCCTTGGGGGAGAAAGAAGAATAGTAACTGTACTGTTAATAATATTTTTAAAATCCATGAATTGCAAGCAATTCTTCTTTTTTGTAATGTTGCTAAATAGAAAAAGAAAAATCTATGTTAGTAACCTGGAAGTAGTCTATAGAGGAAGAAGCACAGGTAAAAGATAGTTACTAAAAATGAAAAACATTATGATGCCTGAAGAAAATGCAATATCAATGGTTAGTTTGAGAAGACGGGCTAGTGTCTTGATAATGGTGGTTAAAAATCTGGGCTGTGTTGGCTGGGCACGGTGACTCAAGCCTGTAATCCCAGCACTTTGGGAGGCCGAGGTGAGAAGATTGCCTGAGCTCAGGGGTTCAAGACCAGCCTGGGCAACTTGGTGAGACCTATCTCTACAATAAATCAAAAAATAAGCCAGACATGCTAGCATATGCCTGTAGTTCCAACTATTTGGAAGCTTGAGGCAGAAGGATGACCTGAGTCCAGCAGGTTGAAGCTGAGGTAGCCGAATGCACTGCTGCACTCCAGCCTGGGTGACAGAGTGAAACTCCAACTCAAAAAAATAAAAAAAAAAGCTAGGTTGTGCCTATCCATATGCCTTAGTATTATCTCTCAGGATAATACTCCTTTCTCCATAGGAAAAGAAAATTTTCCAGTCTGGATTTCAAATATTAAAACTTTGGTAATGATATTATTTCAAACAAAAAAGAAGAGAATAATAAAGAAGTACCAAGAATAATCCTGTGGTAAACTGGCCAGACATTCCCTTATGGTATGCTGCAGTTTTTCTCCCAAATTCACAAAGTGTCAAGTTCTTCTACAGAAGATTCTAGCATCTAAGGATTCCTAGAAGTTCAAATAAGGACATAAGAAGCTGAGGAAACTCTTGAAACAGTATGCTAGAGTTGGTATGCACTTGTGTAAGTGCATTTTTCTGAGTAGAGGGTCACAATTTTATCCACATCTCAAAAGATAGCATTATCCAAGAGTTTGGACATCACTATTTGCAGAGTATTAAGAACACTGGTGCTAAAATCACTGTGTGCTACATGTGATTTCTTTTGTTTCCATTTTCCAGAGGAACTGAAAATGCCATCACCATAAAAATTAGCAAATTGTCATTCAGTCCAGTTAGTTCCCTAGAAGTAAAAGCATATGTTGTTTGTCCATGTATATTTGTTAGAAGGGAGTATCCTTGACCTCTGTCTCACATTTGGTTCAAATAAAAAGAAAAGTCACTAAACTCAGAAGCTTTCTGTAGTTGATGATATTTCACAAGTGATTTCAATGTTTTACATTAACACTGTTAAGACTGAACAAAAGTGACCCTGAAAATGATGACCTAGTGTCTTTTTTAACTATGAGGTACAGATATGAGTCTTTGATTTTAAAATGCAGCTATTCTCAGAAACGTAAACCTTATTTGGTGACTAAAAACAAACAGCTGAAAATCTTCATCTTCAGGAAAGATGGAATATAAAACAGGAATAAATTGCATAGCATTTTCATTATGGACATATTAACTCCCTATCACCAGGAAATATGAATTTTTGGACCGACCCACTTCAAAAGCTCCAACAAACTCTAAGCTAACAGCAGATGTTTAACTGTGAATTTAATTTGTCATCTTTAAAAACAGTATATAATTGTATCCCTTCATTCAAGCAACAAATAGCTCTTTTAGGAAGGAAGGTCAACATCATTCACATTCTTTCTAACAATAAAGTGTTGTTATTCTTTTTTTGTTTTACCAGAAGATATCAATTAATATTGGTCTAGGAGTCATGTGTCTATGTTAAAGCAATGGGATAGCAATAATTATTAATGATTTTCTCTTATCTGGACATCCAATTATTCCGAAGGATATCATCAACAAAGACATGGGATAGAGAACCACAGACTTTAAGTTTGACTTCTTCTTGGCAATGTGATTTAGAATTCTGTACAAAGTGAGTCTCCAAAATGACTTTGTTTCAAATTACTGTCTATAATACTTTCTTCTCATAGAACAATATTGTAAGGGGAGACAAAACATGGTCTACTGACGACATCACACAATTGCTGCTCTCAGAAAAGAAACCTAAATGGAAGATTGAGCCTAGGGCTTTGAGAGTTGACCAGAAAACCCACACTAAAGGTTATCAGTCACCTGGGGACTTGAAGAATAGACAGTTCCAAGCCCTGGTCACCCCTAGAAACAGCCCCATCAAGAGCTCGAGAGAGCCCTCTGGGAGAAGGAAGGAGTGAGTGAAAGTGACAGCTTTTTTTTACACACCTCATGCAAGCCCTTGTAGCCCAGTCAAGTAAGAGACAACCCAGCCCCTCCACACATACACCTCTCCCATGCTAGCCAGCTGCACAGAGCTACCCCAAATCAAAACAGAGGCACCAGTGGGATCCACATGGGGCCTGGGGACCTGTTCCCAGTGAGCCCTGGCATCAGCAGCAGCCAAAACTCCCTCCCCACAGAGAAGCTCTGTAGGCAACACCCTGCAAGGATAGTCTGCACTGTGTGGGCACTCACACCTTCCTCCCTCTCTAGTGACAGCATGCCCACTTAGGGAATGTTTCTCCAGTGTCAACATTTATTGTGGCTACAGATCAGGGCTGCAGACATGGTGAGCACACAGGAGGCCACCATCACTGTAATATCTCCTCTAATGGAGTAGAGTGGAAGCTAGAATACAGTACACCTTTGTAACTGGCCCCACCCAACTGCAGACTGAAGGAGAAATACCAACTCTTCACTAAGGAGGCAGCTGTCTTTTACCCTTAGGTGAAAGAATGGGTCCACCTAGATGAGAGGAGGCCACTCCATACCCACAAGTGCACCTGTGCCAGAGTAGAGCTGTGGAGCCTCTCCCGGCTACTTGTCAATCCTGTTGATAACTTGCATGGACTAGGGAAGGGGCCACCAGAACTTCTGACAGCCAGGACCCATGGAGCATGTGCTAGAGAGAAGAGAAAGCCTCTGAACTGGAAATGTTCTTACTCTGCCTCCACTAGAATGTACCAGTGAAGCAATGCCAGCAGTTTACCACCCTTCCTGCCACCTCTGTTTCTCTCACAGGTGGACCAGAGGAGAGAGGTCGGAGGGAAAAACTGCCAACCCCAATAGTAGCAACATTATCTAATGAAAAAATAGAAGACTCTGTCCTCATAGATGAGGAAGAACCAGCAAAGGCTTTGGGGAGCAGTCCCCAAAGCCTTTATGAGTCAACACCCACAAAGGGACTTCCCGGATGCCAAGCAATGGAACCTATCCAGAATGATGTGTCTCTAATGACAGACAGAATTCAAACTATGAACGGTAAAGACACTCAATGAAATCCATGAGAAAGGGGACACTCAAATCATCCAGACCAAAAAATAGTACAGGAAGTGAAAGCTGACCTGGTCATTTTAAGAAAGAGTCAAATTGTACTTCTTGAATAATTACCTCCTAGAATTCCAAAACACAATAGCAGGCCTTAATAGCAGAATCAACCAGTCAGAGGAAAGAATCTCAAAGCTTGAGGATCAAATTATTGAACTAACCCAGTCTGACAAAAATGAGAAAAGATTTTAAAAGAATGAGCAAAACCTACAAGAGGTCTGGGATTATGTAAAGAGACCAAATCTATGATTGATTGACATCTCAGAAAGAGGAAAAAATGAGAACCCTGGAACAAACCTTCCAAGATGTCATTCAAAAAAATTTCTCCTATCCTTCTAGAGAGATAGCCATGCAGACACAAGAGATTCAGAGGACTCCTGTGAGGTATTACAAAAGAAGGTTATCCTCAAGTCACATAATAATCTGACTCACAAAGGTGAGCGTGAAAGAAAATATCTGAAAGGCAGCTAGAGAGAAGGACTAGACCACTTACCAAGGAAGCTCTATTAGAATTGTAGCAAACCTCTCAGCAGAAACCTTACAAGCCAGAAGGGAATGGGGTCTTATCCTTAACATTCTTAAAGAAAAGCAATTTCGACCAAGAATTTCCTACCCCATCAACTTAAGCTTCGTTAATGAAGGAGAATTAAAATACTTCCCAAGCATTCAATCTCTAAAAGAATATACCATCCCCAGACCAGCCCTTCAGGAGATACTTAAGAAAGGTCTAAGCACAGAAACAAAAAGATAATTTCACCCATCACAAAGGGATAGGTGAGCACAAGGTTTACAGAACATACAAATCAACCACAAAACCTAGAATGCAAAACAGCCTCTAACAGCAATATGACAGGAACAAATGCCTACATATCAATAATTAAGTTAAACATGAATGGACAGAATGTGAGTGGACTCAAAAGACGCAGAGTGGCAATTGAATAAAAAAGCATGATCTATCCTTCAGGAAACCTATCTCGTTACAAATGGCACCCACAGGTTCAAGGTAAAAGGCTAGAAAATGATCCTCCAGGATAATGGAAAACCAAAAAATAATAAGAGTAGCTATTGTTATATCAGACAAAACAGACTTTAAACCAATAAAAGTTAACAAGGAAAGTGAAGGACACTACATAATGATAAAATCCTCAATCCATCAGCAAGAAATATATGTCATGAATGTATATACACCCAATATAGGAGCACCCAGATTTATAAAACACTTGCTAATTAAACTAAGAGAAGACATAAACAGCCATACAATTATAGTCAGTTACTTTGATACCCCTCTAAAAGACTTAGGCAGGTCATCAAGGCAAAAAACTAACAAAGAAATTGAGGACCTTAACTTGACATTCAACCAGGTAGATATAACATATATTTACAGAACACTTTGCCCAACAACTGCAGAATATCTTCTCATCAGCACATGGAACATATCCCAAGACTAACCACATTCTCTGACATAAATCAAGTGGGACAAATTTCAAAAGGCCAAAATCATACCAAGCATCTTTTCAGACCACAGCAGAATAAAAATAAATATCATCACCAACAGGAATCCCCCAAAACACACAAACACATGAAATTAAGCAATATACTTCTGAATGACTTTTGGGTTAACACAGAAATTAAGACAGATTCCTAGAAATAAATGACAACATACCAACACCTCTGAGATATCATGAAAGCATGCTGAGGAAGAAGTTTGTAGCATTACACACATACATCAAGAAAATAGAGAGATCTCAAGTAAACAGTCTAATACACTTAAGAGAGCTGGAAATACAAGACAATCCAATCCCAAAACCAGAATAACACTAGAAATTATCAAAGTAAATACACAGCTAAATGAAATAGAGACCAAAAAAATATCATACAAAAGATTGAGATGAAAAGTTGGATCTTTGAAAGAATAAATAAGATTAACAGACACCTGGCCAGATTAACAACAAAAAAACGAGATAGAATATTCTAATAAACACAATTAGGAATGAAAAAGGCAAGGTTACTACTGACCTTGCAGAAATACAAAAGATTATCAAAGATTACTACAAACATCTGTATGGAAGTAAGCTAAAAAATCTAGAAGAAATTCCTGACAACATACACCCTCCCAACACTGAAAGAGGAAGAATATGAAAACCTAAACAGACCAATAATAATCCAAGAAATACAAGGTTACCTGCATAAAGAACATTTGTATACTTAACCCTGAATTGTACCCCACATCTTTAAAATTAAAAATTAAAAAAAGAAGTTATTCTATACAAGGAATTTTAAAAATCCAAGAAATAAATTTAGTAATAAGAGACTTTTCTGCCCAAAAAGCCCTTAGCCAGATTATTTCCCAGCTGAATTCTACAAGATTTACAAGGAAGAGTTGATTACAATCCTATTGAAAGTATTCCAAGCAATCAAGAAGAAGGGAATTCTTCCTAGCTCATCTATGAAGCCAATATCATCCTGTAATCCAAAAATGGCAAAGATTCAACAAGGAAAGAAAACTACAGACCAGTTTCTTTGGTGAATATAGATGAAAAAATTCTCAACAAGTTACTAGCAAACCACTTACAACAGCACATTATTACGATTATCCATCAGGACCAGGTAGAATTAATTCCTGGCATGCAAGGCTGGTTCAACATACACAAACCAATAAATGTAATCCACCACATACACAGGTATAAAACCAAGAACCATATGATTATCTCGGTAGACACAGAAAAGACTTTTCATTCAATTTCACATTCCTTCCTGATAAAAACCCTCAAACACCTAGGCATTGAGGAAACATTTCTCAAAATAATAGGGGCCATCTATGACAAACCTGCAGCCAACATCATACTTAGTGGACAGAAACTAGAAGCATTTCCCCTAAAAACTGGAGCAAGACACAGATGTTCACTCTTATTCCTCCCATTTAAGATAACACTGCAAGTCCTGGCTAATCAGGCAGGAAAAATAAACCAGGGGTATCCAAATAAGAAAAGAAGTTAAATTCTCCCTGTTCACAGATGATATCCAGAAAACCTTAGAGATCCTGTCAAAAATCTCCTTGCACTGATAAACAATTTCTGTAAAGTTTCGGGATACAAAATCAATGTGCAAAAATTAGCTACATTTTTATACACCAACAATAAGCAGACTGAGAACCAAATCAAAAATACAATCCCATTCACAATAGCCACACACACAAAAATAAAATACCTTCACTTTCATCTAACCAAAGAGGTGAAAGATCTTTACAACGAGAATTATAAAGCATTGCTCAAAGATATCAAAGATGATACAAACAAATGGAAGAATATCCCCTGATTATGGACTGCAAGAATCAGTATTACCAAGATGTTCATTCTATACAAGGCAATCTACAGAGTCACCAGTACCATGTTTCTCAGACCTAGAAAAGGCCATACCTAAATTCATATGGAAGCAAAAAAGAGTCCAAATAGCTAAAGCAATCCTCAGCAAAAAGAACAAATCTGGAGGCATTACACTCCCAGACTTCAAACCTTACTACAAAGCTACAGTAACCAAAACAGCATGTACTGGTACAAAAATACACAAACACTAATGAGACAGAACAGAGAATCCAGAAATAAAACCACAGACCTTCAACCAACTCATCTTCAATAAAGCTGACAGAAATAAACGTTAGTGAATGGTACTGGGAAGACTGGCTAACCACATACAGAAGAATGAAACTGATCCCCTACCTATCACCATACACAAAAATTAATTCAAAATGGATCAAGGACTTAAATATGAAATCTAAAATGATAAGAATCCTAAAAGAAAACCTAAGGAACATCTTCCTGGACATCAGCCTATGCAATGAATTCATGGTCGAGTCCTCAAAAACAAATCAACAAAATCTAAAATTGACAGTTGGGACCTAATCAAGCTAAAATTTTTTGCACACAAGAGAAACCATCAAGAGAGTAAAGAGACAGCCTACTGAACGGAACAAAAAATATTTTTAAGTTATGCATCTGATAAAGGCCTATCATCCAGGATCTATAAGGAACTCAAATTATTTGACAAAATAACAATAATAATAATGATAACCCCATTAAAAAGTGGGTAAAGAACATGAACAGACACTTCTTAAAGAAAGACATAAAAGCAGCCAACAAACATGTGAAAAAATGCTCAGTTTCACTAGTGATCAGAGAAATGCAAATCAAAACTACAATGAGATACCACCTCACACCAGTCAGGACGGCTATGATTAAAAAGTCAAAAAAACACCAGGTGTTGGTAAGGCTGTGGAGAAAAGGGATCACTTCTGCACTGTTGGTGGGAATGTAAGCTAGTTCAATGCTTATGAATAGGAGTGTGGTGATTTCTCAATGAACAAAAAAATCGAGCTACCTTTTAACCTAGCAATTCCACTCCTGGGAATTTACCCATAGGAACATAAATTGCTCTGCCAAAAAGACACCTGCATGCATATGTTTATTTCAGCACTATTTATGATAGCAAAAACATAGAACCAACAAGCTGCCCATTGAAAGTGGACTGGGTAAAGAAAAATGGAATATATACATGATGAAATATTGTGCAGCCATAAAAGACAAACCATGTCCTTTGCAGCAACATGGATGCAGATGGAGACCATCATCCTAACAGAAACAAAAAACTGAATACCACATATTCTCACTCATAAATGGACACTAAATATTGGGTATACAGGCACAAGAGTAGAAACAAGAATGTTGATCATTGCCAAAGGAAGGAGGGAGAGAGGGAGAGGTGACAAGGGGAGCACAACCATCCACTGTGTTCCATGTCCACTACTAGAAAGCGAAAGGGCTCACTAGAAGCCCAAGTGCACCTTCACACAATATACTTACATAGCAAATCCTCACCTATCGCCCACAACTCTAAAATTAAAAAGGATATATATGCACACACACATATACACACATATATATGTATATATGTATATTTTCTACTAGTCAACTCTTGGTTATTTAGATTTTTATTTTCCATGTATTTTGTTGCTCTTTTCAGCTATTCAGACATTCTGCCATTTTTGGAAGATAAAATTGAATGAAAAAACAATCTTCTGTATTTTCTATATTGCTCTAATTACTGATGAAGAACTAATTTGAAAAGTACTCTGAAGTGAAAATTTTACTCTAATCAGTTCATTTCACTGATGGTATTATTCCTTTAAGAAACAAACATATGGGTTTTCCATTCCCTAAGCATGGTTCTAAGGGCTTTGCATATGTAATTCAATTAATCCTCATAACAGCACATTGAAATGAATGCTATAAATTACCCACATTTTGCAGATAAGTAAAAAAGATTTACAAATTTTAAGTAGCTTACTCAAGGTCACAAAGTTCATAAATCATAGAGCCAGAATTTGAAATCAGACAGGGTACCTCTAAAGTTCCGAGCTTCTAACCCCAATGTTTTGTTTATCTTCTATTTAGTCTTATAATTTCTTTCTGTCTTAACATATTTTTTTCACAAAATTAAGGTATTTTTTTCCCAGCTGCATTTGTATTTGCTCCTGTCTTTTTTTGTCATTTAATATTCAACATTCCTTTGTTCTTATTCCAGGTATATCTTTTATAAATAGTACGTAGCTGGATTTTTTTTAAAGCAAATCTGCCAATCTGTATACTTTAGCTAGGCAAATTCAGTCATTAACAGTTATGTTGATTACTGATATACTTAGATTTTTCTTTGCTATTTAATTATTGAGATGTGAGATACAAGTCAGGAATAGGTACATGAGTAGTCTACATGCAGTGAAGTTTGGGCCTCCAACTGGTCCTCACTTCTGATTTAGAATCAGGCACCCTTTATGACGGCATGTGCCTTTTCCTTTCTCTCCCTCCCCTGGCAATTTCCCGCAACTGCCAGTCACTTCTTTGCCACATTGTGATAACTGTTCAGGACCCACTTATGAGTAAGAATTTGTGGTATTCAGTTCTTTGTTTCTGTGATAGATCACTAAGTATGATGGATTCTAAATCCATCCAGTTTGCTGTGATGTCCATAATTTTGTCCTTCTTTATAGATGCATAATACTCCATCGTGTATATATATCATGTTTTCTTTATCCAGTCCACTTTCGATGGGCAGTAGGGTTGATTTCATGTTTTTGCTATTGTGAATAGTACAGCAATAAACATGCATGTGCAGGTATCTTTTTTATAGAACGATTTGACAAAGATTTGGATATATTCCCAGAAGGGGATTGCTAGGTCATTTGGAAGGTCAATTTTTAGCTCTTTTGAAAAACACCACACTGTTTTCCATAGAGGTTGGACTAATTTGCACCCTCACTAGCAGTGTAGAAGTGTTTCCTCCACACCCAATGTTTTTTTATTTATTAATTATGACTATCCTTACTGGAATTAGGTGGTATATCAATGTGGTTTTAATTTACATTTCTCTGATGATTAGTGAGACTGAGCATTTTTTTCATGTATCTGTTGGCTGCTCATGTGTCTTCTTTTAAGAAGCATCTATTCATGTCTTTTGCCCACTTTTTAATAGGGTTGTTTGGTTTTTTTCCTTTCAGCTCATTTGAGTTCTTTGTTGATCCCAGATGTTAGGTCCTTGTCAGATCCATAATTAGCAAATATTTTTTTCCATTCTGTGGGCTATCTCCCTGCTCTCTTGATGGTTTCTTTTGCTGTGCAGAAGCTTTTCAGTTTGATGAGATCCCACTTGTCTATCATAGTTTTTATGTCATTCGCTTTTGGGGATTTGATCATGAATTGGTTGCCTACTCCTACGTGCATAAGTGTGTCTCCTATGTTTTCTCCTATTATTCTTATAATTTGAGGTTTTCCATTTAGGTCTTTGATCCATTTTGATATATGGTGATAGGTAGAGTCCAGTTTTATTCTTCTGCATGTGGTCAACCAGTTTTCCCAGCACCATTTGTTGAGTAAAGTATCTTCTCCTCAATAGTTGTTATTGCTGACTTTGTCAAAGATGAGTTGGTTAATTCCCCAAAACTGTAAGAGCCATCTCCGATAAACACAGAGCCAACATATTGCTTAATGGACAGAAGTTGGAAGCTTTTCTTTAGAAAATGGGAAAAATACAAGGCTGCCCATTCTCACCCCTCCTGTTCAACATATGTTGGAAGTTCTAGTTAGAGCAATTAGTCAAGAGAAGGAAATCAGGGGTATTCAAATAGGCAAAGAGGAAGTTAAGATATTCCTCTTTGTAGACGATATAATCCTATACCTTAAAAATCCAAGTGAGTCCTTCAAAAACCTCCTTGCGCTGATAAACAACTTTGGCAAAGTCTTGGCATTTCTATACACCAGCAACCAACAGGCCGAGAACCAAATAAAAAGCACAATCCCATTCACAATTACCACAAAAAAAAGAAAGAGAGAGAAATACCTTAGTATCTACCTCACCAGAGAAGTGAAACACCTCTACAACAAGAATTACAAAACATTACTCAAAGAGATCAAAGATGACACAAACAAATGGAAAAATACCCCCTGTTCATGGATTGGAAGAATCAATATTGCCGAGACAACCAATCTACACAAGGTAATCTACAGATTCAATGCAATATCCATCAAATTACTAACATCATTCTTTTCAGACCTGGAAACAACAATACAAAAATTCATATGGAAACAAAAAAGAGCACGGATAGTCATAATAATCCTCAACAAAAGGAGCAAAGCAGGGGCTATTACACTTCCAGACTTCAGACTTCACTATAAAACTGCAATTATCAATACAGCCTGGGACTGGCACAAGAACAGACGTATAGACCGACGGAACAAGACAGAGATTCTGAAAGCAAAAACCCAATCTCCTAACCAACTCATCTTTCTTTTTTTTTGAGTTGGAGTCTCACTCTTTCGCCCAGACTGGAGTGCAGTGGCCGCTCCCGGCCACTGCAGCCTCGGCCTGCTGGGCTTCGGCTATCCTTCCACCTCAGCCTTCCGAGTAGCGGGAACTACAGGCACGTGCTACCACGCCCGGCTAATTTTTGATTTATTGTAGAGATGAGGTCTCGCCAAGTTGCCCAGGTGGGTCTCGAACCCGCGGGCTCAGGCAATCCACTCACCTCAGCCTCCCAAAGGCACGGGATTACAGGCTGAGCCACCGAGCCCGGCTTCATCTTTCTTTACTATCTTACTTTAAGCTTAACATATGCCTTACCTTTTTTTAGCTTGATTTTCTGTGATATTTCTTGTTTGATTCTTGATTTTTTATTTCTTGAATTTTGCTTTAGTTGCTTTTGCTTTTCATTTTTTTTAATAACTAACAATTTAAACAGTGTGACTTTTAATTGTTTCATGTAAATAATGTATATTTATATTTACTTATGATTATCATTTGCTTTACTATTTTTCCTAATAGCTCAGAATTTCCTTTTGAGTCACTTGCTTTCGGAAATACATCGTTCAGAATATCTGTTAGTGTTTGTTGATTATAAACGCTTTGTTTTGGGGGGCATTTGTTTGTTTTTGTAGAGACAGGGTCTTCCTATGTTGCCAGTCTGGTCTTAAACTCCTAGCTTCAAGCAATCCTTCTGCCTCAGCCTCCCAAAGCATTCGGATTACAGGCATGAGCCACCACACCCAGCAACACTTTCAGTTTTACCATTCCATTATGTTATTACTTTTATTGATCTTGTTATGTCATTGGTCTGATTGTTGTTCCTCTGTAGGGAATTTATTTTATTCACATTTTATACATTGTTTCTTATTTTTGGATTATGCAGTTCTATTGAAATGTGTTTAGTTTCTTTTATTTATGCTACTTGATATAGGTTGAGCTTTCTTTATCTGTGACTTTTTTTTTTTTAGTTATGGAAAAGTCTCAGACTTATTCTTTTTTAACACTGTCTCTCCTTCATTTTATCCATTGTCTCATTCTGGGAAACACAGACTAGACCATCTCATTCTTCATATCTCTTCATTTCTCTTTCAACTCTCTGCCCTCTCTTTGACCATTTGTGCTGTATTCCAGCTACTATCTTTAGCTGGTTCACTAATTCTCTATCCAGTATTATCTAATCTGCTGTTTATCCAACCAGCAAGTTGCCCATTTAAGCTATTTTTTTAAACTTATTTATTTATCTATTTATTTATTTATTATTTTAAGTTGGAGTCGCACTCTGTCACCCAGGATAGAGAGTCGTGGCATGCTCACAGCCACCCCAGCATCAACCTGCTGGGCTCCGGCGAGCCTTCCACCTCAGTCTTCTAAGTAACTGGAACTGCAGGCATGCACTACCACACCCGGCTAATTTTTGATTTATTGTAGAGATAAGATCTGGTCAAGTTGCCCAGGCTGGTCTCGAACCTGCGGACTCAGGCAATCCACTCACTTCAGCCTCCCAATGTGCTGGGATTACAGGCTGAGCCACTGAGCCCAGCCAACCATTTTATTTTTTATTTCTAGAAATTGTACTTAGTTCTTTCTCTTATCTGATTGATCATTTTTGATAGTGGCTAATGGCTTTCTAGTTTTTAAATTTTTAGTTTTTTTTTTAATGTTTTACATAGTTATTTATATTCTCTGTATTTCCAATCTATAAAGTATTTAGGACTTTAAATCTTCTATCTTGTTTTACTCATAGTGATTCTTTTCCTTGTGCGAGGGGGTATCTTTGCGAGTTTATCTTAAATAATCATAATTAAAAGAATTCAAAGATTATAAACTTGGAGATGCTTTCTAGCAAGTTGTACTGCTATCTCTTTGTCTAAGACTATTTAATTACATACAAATTTTGAATGATTTAGGCTCTATTTTCTAATCTATATGATGAAAATAATAATAATCTTTCTACTTTGAAGAATCTTTAAACAATTTGCTTTAAAGAACTTTAAAAAGAAAAGTTTTGAACAACATATAAGAGACTATTATTCAAAATTAATATTTTAGAAAAATAATATATCATCACACATTTTTCTAAATTAGTTCACCAGATAATCCATTTACTTTATACACTACTAATAATAATAATTACAATTTAAGGCTTTTCTCAAAATTAATTAATCTAATAACTACTATGATGTGTCTAGGTTAAATTTTCTTGGTATTTATTCTATTTTGGTTGTGAAGTCCCTCTTAATCTTAAGGATTTTAGTTTTTAATTTATTCTGCAAAAGTCTCTGCCATTATTTTCAAATACTTTTTCTGTTTCATTCTCTCTCTTTATCTTTTCTTAATTCCCCACTACAACATATGCTAACTCTTTTCACCATATCTCTTATATCACTTACTCTTTTTCTAAAATTTTCTTCCATTTAGGCTTTCTAAATCTCAGTCTAAGTATTTTTTTCTGATCCATCTTCAACTTTGTTAATCTTTTCATTTAGCCATGTACAATTTGTTAAATATTCTGGATTATTAAGTTCAATTATTGCATTTTCAAACTTCAAAATGTTCATTTTATTTCACAGACTAGCCCCCTTCTCATGTGTTAGCCTCTCTGCACATTTCAGCTCTTTTAACATGTTGAATACGCTTTTAAATTCTTTTTAATTATTGCATACTATTTCCTTTCCTCCTGTTTTCTCTTGGGCAATTCCTTCTATTTTTAATATCAACGTAAGACCTCCTCCAAGAAGATTTTTCTAATAATCAAAGGCAGGATTGGACAACCTTCCAACACGCTGCCCTAGATCTCTGTGTAGTCTATACCTCTCACTCACTAATCATGTTGTCCTATGGTTTCCTATTCATTTCACTTGTATCTTATTCACCATTGTGCCTCACAATTAGCCTGACATGTAGAGGGCTCTCATTAAATGTTTATTTCATAAATGACTCAATACATGAGTGATAGGAAAATAAAGATGCAGCACAATGCCCATAGTGTGACCTAATTTACATGCAAGAAACACTCATAAACAAAAATACATGACACACATAAAAACAAAAAAACACAATTTTTTGGAAGGCTCCAGAACACACTATTTATAGTAGTTATAATAAAATTGTATTTATGTCACCTGTACCACTTAAACAATCATATGAAATAGATTATAGGTACTGCTCCCAATTTTACCTCTTCTGGATAGAATTTTATAGCACCTAGAATTTCAGATGATTTTGTGTGTCACTTTTTGGAGTGGCATCATACTACTGGGATTTGAACCTTAATTTGGTTTCATAAATGATACTCCATAATTACATGCTAAGTTCCTATCGTGCTACTAGTGCTTGACCAGGTACTTTGGTGGAAGAGAATGATTTTACAACTGTTTTTTAATTGCTTGTAAACTTTTGGAAAAGATATATGTTAATAGATCAAAAAGACTTAGATTTTTTTCTACTAGGAGCTGCATACAGTTTTATGTAAAATATTGAAAGGCTGGTCTTTCTGTATTTTTAATGCTTCTGCTACTCCTTTCCCTGCAGCAGTCTCTTCTGCTCTATTATATTCATTTTTGAGGCATACAATCCTACACTTAGACAGAGCTTGAAAGGACTTCAAGGGATAATCAACCATTGTTTGCCTGAATGTCTCCTTCAACATTATCACCAAGTTGTCACAGTGTCCAGACTTGCACTCTAGCAAAGGTTACTCAGTGCTTCTCAAGATTTTCTCACTTTGTGCCATTTCTTTGTGGTTTTCAATCACAATGTCAAAAACAAGTTCTTTCTTCTTCCCCTAATGACTAGGGAATATCTAAAGATCACTGTTTTAATACCTCTGAGTCTTCTCTTTTTATAGCTATTTAAAAATCTCTAATCTAGACAAGTTTTAGTCAATTTGTGGGTTGGGTTTTTGGAACAATATACAAGTGTATATGTCTCCACAATAAAAATTTTCTTCTTGGACTTTTGCCTGTTGTTCTCACTCATTAAACATTTTATTCATTTTTAATTAAAATATAAAATATGGTATATTATAGTTTATATAATACCATATATTTTTATATGATATAATATACATGATTATTTGTAATGAAGTTGTGGCAAATGCATTTTGGAAAAAACTTTTTTTTAGTTTATTAATTTGATGACAAAATAATGTACTCCTACTTATGTTGCAACGAGATATTTTTTTAAAGTTTGAAGGAAGTGAGAGACAACTTGGGAAAATTTACCAGATTTACTGTGAAAATTGTTCGCCTGGCCCCCATTATTGTGATTCAAAATTACTTCTTCTGAGAGCCAGTGGAATTGCAGAAACTGAACTGGAGATAATTGTGTCCTTGACAGGGACAGAGTGACATCGTGTGGAATAAAACAGAACAGAGCTACCAAAGGCGGCTGACACATGCTCTCCCCCAAAAAGCACAGCTTGAAGCAACTGGAAACAAGCTAGCTTTTCAAGTAACTCACCTAAATTCTCCTGAATTTACCTTAGAAATCGTCACTGAAAAAGTGAGCAAATAGCAAAGAGAAAATCTCACCAAGAGGATACATACAGTTAAGGTGGAATATGTAACATTTCATAAGAAATATTTTATCCTCTAAAGGGAAAATAGGCTTATGTGTTGTTAGTTGTATATCTGCCTTTTAAATTAAGCTTGTTCAGTCAAAGGTGCTTAAGAAATTACCAAATATTAATTGCATGAATAATGATTTGTTCCTTATTTATTTGTTTATTCATTATATACACCATCTTCCAAAGAAGAGACTTTGAGACACTTTCTTTTCTGGGTTTTTTTGTTGTTGTTCTTCTTTCCCTTCCTCCTTCCTTCCTTCCTTTTTCTTTCTCTTATGAGGCTCTTAAAGAAAAATTACAACTCAATGGCAATTCAAATGTCTTTGTTTTGACAACCTTGTAAAAGGAAGGAAGGAAGGAAGGAGAGAGGAGGGAAGGAGGGAGGGAGGGAAGGAAAGAAGAAGGAAGTAAGGGAGGGAGGGAAGGAAGGAAGGGAGGGAGGGAGGGAAGAGTATTTGGAAGTAGATTTCTAAACACCATAATGAACCACTGCAACAAACAGCAAAGCTAACAGGTATACACCAATAAGGCTTGTACAATTATATTTTGTCATAGTAGAAGTGATCATAAGAACAAGAATGCCTGACTTAGAATTGTGTAAGCATATATTTAGCATGTTAGGTTTTCAGGCCTTTAATAAAGAAAAGGGGGTTGAATTCACTTTGTGACTAGTAAGTAGTACTTATGGGGATGACACATTTTAGCAAAATACATTAAATAAATTTTACATATGAAGAAGACTTATAACAAGAAGACCTGGGCATTAAAATCGTTTGCCTCATCAGATGCCATTTCTAATTAATTGGTAGTTGCTGCCTAGAGTAGCATATCTCAAGGGATTCTGAGGTCATGTTCTGAATCCGTGGGTAGTTCTATTGTTGAATAATGAAGCCAACCTTGAGCACAAAGGTGAAGGAATTGTGGCATGTATACAGGTTTTAGCCTTTCTGACCTAGAGAATCACTTGATAGAAATGGGTCTCAGTAGAAAAAAATAAAGAACTCAGCTTCAGTTTGGTTTTGCCACATAAGAATGTGGTCATATTATGCAAATTTTCCACGTTTGATTTTCTTCATCTCAAAGCACAGTAGAATAATATTTCTTTTATATTATTGTTGTGAATGTTTAAGGTGCAAAATAAAGTATCTAAAGCAATTAATACAGAAATGCTTCTAAATTATTACACAGTATGTCCTAATAAATAATAACTATCATTATTCTTTTGTTCTTTTTACTAACTAGTATCAAGCAATTAAAATATGGTTACAAAAAGTAAATTTTTACTTTTTCTTCTATTTTAAATGATCTTCACATATGCTTATGATTACTTCTGATTGAAATACTCTTTTTATATGCCTGTTGGGAATAGGTAAATATTTTGTAAGAAATAAATATGAAGAGATCTGATAAGAATAAATTGAAGTATTAGAGAAGTCATTGGGGAAAAAAGTTCAAGAGAGTGGTAAATATTATAAAATGCTTTAGAGAAACATGAAGAAAAAAACTAGATGATGTGGACTTGATAACTGGAAATATATTAGTAATCTCAGAGAATAAAATTTCAATAGTGATAAGTATACAAAGTAGAATTTGATTCATTGATGGCATATTGAATAAAGAGAGCACAATAGGTTTTCTGTCAGAGTATTTTCTGTTGCACAGGCATGAAGTAAAAGGTATTTGGATAATAAAATATGAAATAAAATATATTATTTAATTAATTAATTTCCATTACCACACAAGACTTAGATCAATTCCTCCAATTTTTTGAAAAATAGAAAATAGATTATGATACATGTTTTTATATATATTTTCTGTTCTGAATTTGGAGAACACATTTTCTTTTAATAGGAATTTTTTATATGAAAGTACAAGTGTGGATGTGCAGATATTTATGTCAGCTTTTTCCTAACTGCTGTTGGTATCTTTTATATTAGATGAGCTCAGGAGAGACTACTGTGAGATCAATCTACTTTCACACTGGTGTATAATGCTGGACCAATGTGTTTGGGACCTGGTGCCAGGTACCAGTAATGTAGACACAGTGGGAGAAAAACAGAAGAAAGCTGAGGACAGAGTACTTACCATATAAGCTTAGATAGCACAGGCTGACATCAAGGAGAAAGATATCATGAGTGCACTGGTACGTGACTCTCCCACGCCATGTTTTTCTTCACTTTTCAATGTTATTTTGAGGGGTTTTTTTAAACTTCTAATTTATCATAGTAAGAAGAGAGAAGTGAATAATGTTTTTAAGAAGAAAAATGTAAACTAGGTAAACACTTTAATATCTATAAGATTTACTATCTTTGTAAGAAATTGTAGATAATTCCTTGATATCATTTTAGTTAACCTTGCATAGCAGAGGCATCTTTATAAAACAGAAAGATGCAGTGAGAAAAATACTAGGATGGTTGAGAAGTGATTTATTATTTCTATTACTAAAGTATTGATAATAATTTTTTAATTTATTCAATATCATGTGCCAGGCCTACTTAGCAGCATACATACATTGTACTTACAGAATGAATTGTTCACCTAATCCTTACAAAATTATTCTGAGAGAGATAACAGGCAAAGAAATTGAAGCTCAGTAGGGTAGAGTAACTTTCCCTTGTCCAAGCGGTTACTAAGTGGTAGTGCTGAGACTCAAACTTACTTCTGTTTGGTTCTAAAATACAACAATTAGCCACTATAATATACTATGTCCTGGGCATATTATAAATCATTAACAAATAGATTTCCATAAAAAGTAGGGCCTTTTTTTCACCTTTATATTAAATCTTGGAATGAGGATATTCTATCGTGTAGTTTAATTCCTTCATTACATTTACAATATATGTATGCTAGTTCCTGAAATCTCCTGTTATAAAATTATGTTTATTAAGAGACTGCCATTACTATGTAGTGAATATAATCATTTAAAGCAATATATTTGAAGGACTTAAATTTTACCATATGCTCTCCCAGTAGATGAGAAAAACAAATTCAATTTCTAACTCAGTGTGCTATCCATACCAGGTAATGATAGGCAGTAAAATGGGGACCCACTCTTCATAGGTGCAGTCGCATAAGGAGAAAGCAAGAGGCTCAGAGGAGCTGATGGAAAGCTGGAGGAAAGCAGAATCACATGCATGACTTATTATTTCTCTCTGCATCGGGGGACATTTTCTGACAATACTTATCACTTATCTTCTGCTCTGAATCTCTGAAACAGTTTCACACATTGTGCTCCTAGCTTTGCTTCCTACCAGGCAGCATCTATGATAGTTTTCACTCCAGTTAGATTGCAGTGGCTCTGGCTATGATAATGCTATTTCTTGTCTGATTCTTTGCAGGCCTCAACTTCACACTACACAATTGAATGTTTGACTTCCCACTTTTGTATCATTAAGGCAAGCAGCTCCCTGAGTTAAATTGTCTCAGTTGAAATACCTAGAGTGGCCTCCATTTTCTTTCATGGATCTTTACTGATACTAGAGTACTTTGGCATGTATTCTGCATATATAATGCAGTTATTTTAAATGGCAGTTACTGAAGGGGCTAAACTTGGAATATCTTTTGGATGATCTGTGTGAAGTCACCCATTTTTCTGCTTAGAATGGTATTAAGTCTACAGATGGTCAATGGGCTGCAGAAGTAGACGGATTCATCCAAATTTTGAGTTGCTATGAAGGGAAACTTGGAGATAGGAAAGAACAATGATTGCAGCATCATTCTGAATATTTCTTGAGTTCTAGATTTCTATATGAATAAATGAGATATGTATTTGGCCAGCATGTCACTTGAGCCTGACTCCAGTGATTAATTTTTATCCTTGTGCTTGATAAACATTTGCAGAAAAAGTTAGTAGATGTAAGTGTGGGTAAGTAGACAGAAATATTTTGAAATGAGTAGCCTTGAAGTAGCAGTAATATTAGATTATAGAGCTTATATAAATTTGAAACTATTAAAGCACAGTACTCAAAAGAGGAGCTTGCATTTATTTACAGGTCATAGTGGTAGAACTAATGTCTGCTAACTTAAAGCAGCACATGTAGTTATATCAAACGGTAGATGAAATCTGTACCCTAGATCTATATTAAATTTTATATTAAAAAGGGTAATTTTAAAATACTTTATGTTTATCGATAACAACTATAAAACTGTATATTTTAAGCACTCTAAGCTATTTAAGGGTTACTAAATACTATAATTCATTTTTGATACTTCTATCCAGCCCTTTTTCCTTTGTCCTTGATTGAGGGATAGGCTGAAGAGGAAGTGGAGGGAAGCAAATATAGAAAAATGAGGGACTCAGTCAACTTACGTAGTTAATCTTCACTTGCACCTCACATCTCTATAACAAAATAAAATTTAAGAATAAAAAATAAAAATGATGGATAGTTGAGTAAATTTAACTTGAGTATAAGAGGAGCATATGGAACAAAAATAAAAGAAAATTATGGAGAAACATTTACAAAGTTTAACTTGAGTATAAGAGGGGCATATGGAACCTTTTATTTTAGCTACTGAACTCCTGGAATTTGTTCTTAAAAACTAGGCTCTCTAAAAGGAACTTTCATAATTTTGAAAATCAGTGTGAAATGGAACATATTGACAAGGTCCGTTTTCAGCATCACTAGAGCTTTCCATTATTGACTTTAGTGACCTAAAAATTTCATTGAAGACATACCAATAGCCTGAAATCTGAGAAAAGATAATCCTGGATTTAAGCTCAGCCCAGAGAAATTCTATATGCTATAGACGAACAGATGAACTAAATGAATGTTTGAAATGTCTGTTTATTCACAAAGGTGCATGTTAATTATGTCAACATATTAATTATTATGTCTTAAATTTGAGTATTTTCATTTTTTTTCAAAAATAATTTAATCCGAAGTAGTGGTTAGTAAAGAAAATGGGAGTTATAGAACTTTTATAAGGGGAAAAATTGCTTTCTTTTATTCCAGGCCATCTCCTATTGCCAGGGAAAATAATACTCAGATTTATGTGTTTCTGACTGAATGGTCTCTTTCTGCAATGCCAGTGAGTAATTATTTTTTAAAAGAAATAGAAAGTTCAAGGAAAACTGAACAGTCATTTGCAGCATTTGGATAAGCAATTACTATAATTGCAAGGGCAGGGATTTAATATCTGTAGTCAAGTGATGCAGAACTGGGGGGGAATAGATTAAAATTAAATTTTCTAGTTGTCTGTTAATACAGAGAAATTCAAGGTGAAAATTTCGTTCTTCAAACCATTCTTTACATATAGGAAGAACCAGCCTCTTTCCTTTAAAGGACATCCCACTAACAAACCCCTTAATTTGAGAGTATTTGTACATTGCCTTCCTTAGCTAACATATTAAAAAATTCAAGGAACCTAAGAATTAGACACAAATAGCAAGTATCCCCAAGCCCAAAAATTGTAACCCAACTATTCTTAAGCAGAGTAAATTGAGGAAAACTTGTAAAATTTGTACCCACTTAGTAACATGGCACTTTTTTTTACAATCGATTTAAAACTTGAGGATTTAGTAAAAAGTGTCTCGCTTTCTCTTTGCAATAACATTTCTAGTATTTGAACTAATCTAATGGAGCCTTTAATTTTGAAGGGTAAGTATGGATTAGTACCACGTCTTTAACCGTAGTAAGTTTTTACAACACTAACTAGCTGTTTGCAAGGTATTGTCCTTAGTAAATTTTAGAAGTCAAGAAAGAATGCTTTCAATGTTGAATTCATCAACAAAGGTCAATACGGAATACTTTTTTGTAAAAAACTAATTTTTTTTTCTTAAAGCAGGGTAAAGGCTGTGAGAAAATAATAGGTGATTCTTTATTTGATAATTATCTGGTATTAAGCATTTCTCTTCAGAAAAAAGGATACTTTCCTTCTATATTCAATTAAATTTTTTCTATTCCCAGCAAGGAAAGTGAATAGAGCTTCTTTATTTAATAAAGTCTTTCTCAAACACACCTACTGCTATTTACTGAATTAGTAAAGCAATTTGCTATTTTTAACAAGGTCAATAAGTAAGAGAAGAAATTGTGATCTCTCGATATGAAGCATCTTCTTATAATCTATTTTAAAGTATGAGTAAGCCATAGCAGAACTGTCTGGAGTAATACTAATATTCCATGTCCTGACAGAGATTGAATTCAGATGTATTCATTTGTCAAAACTCATCAAATGGTGCATTTAAGGTTTGTGCATCTCATTGTACGTAAATTTAACCTTAAAAGTAAAAAATGAACTTCAAACAATTATAGAATTCTTCTTAATGATATTCATGTTAAAGTATTTAAGGAGATATGTAGACATGTACTAATGTTTCCAAATTATTTGTATCAAAAATGCATAAAAGAAGATGAATTGATTGATGCATAGAAAATCATATAATAAAGTAAGTATAGTTCATTGTTATGGCAGAATTATGAAGTAGATCTTGAATAGTCAATGCAAAATTGTTTAACATTTTCCCTATGTCTAAATTTTTTTACAATTACATTTAACTGTTTAAATTAAAATTAAAGAAGAATTGCTCATCTACAGTTACCTAAAGAAGCCTGTTTTATTTTTTATTATTTTTAAATATTTAAAGAGTATAGAGTTAAGCAGATCAAACTGTTTAGCTATTCTGAGACTTTACATGCCTCATTATTAAAAAATATTTTCTGACAGAAGATAATAAACAAATGAAAGCCTTCACATTTCAATCTATACATGTAGCTCTTACTGTGTGGATTAAAACTAAGTTAACATTTTGGTTTCTTGCCCTTCCATTGACCCCAATTTTCAGAGGTTTAGAAATTGGCTGCAAAACTGGCTTTGGTGCTGAAACTTGGCACCAGAACCTAAAATGCAAGACCAAGTCGTCATTTTCAGTTTATTTTTAAGCCTATTGGCAAGAAGTCACAACATTCATTTCTTTGCCTATGACTATAATGCCAGGGGATGTCAGGACGCAGTGTCCCTCAGGCGATATATCAGGAATATCTGCAAACATGTGCAGTAAGATGATGATGGCCTAAGAGTCCAAAATGTTGAAGCAAGAATTCAGAAATAAATGAGAAGTTCAGGAAAATGTAATGTTTAGGTGTGAGGTTTTCTTCTCACTCTGATAAAATTCTCTATGGATATATGAATTTCCTGGTGAAGGACTCAAAATGTCAAAAAGTTGTTTCACCATCTTACTATATCTCTGTATGAACACCTTAAAATAAAGAGAAAAGATTATAATGTTAATTATTTGTGGATTCGGGTGAAGAAGGTAAGGAAGTTATTTCTTCTGATTCATTCATTTTTTTCTATATTTCTGTATTTGCACTTTTAGCTATTTTTGCCTTTGGCACTAACAATTCTATTTATTGCAAAGAAGTCTAACTTTTACTTTAATATGGTTCTTGCCTCAAATTTACTCATTTTCTTAAAGAAAAAAATGCTTTTACTCTTTTTTCATATTCATTTGATTAACACTATATTTCTTAACATTAACCTTCTATGTGACATCTCAATACACATCTCAAAAGCTCTGGAAAATTTTTCAGATTAAAATGCTTTTATCTTTAATATCACATGTTCTCACTCATATGTGGGAGCTAAAAAAATTGAACTCATGAAGATAGAGAGTAGAACCATGGTTATCAGAGACTGAGAAGGGTAGTAGGGAGGGTGTTACAGTAGGGACAGTTAACGGTTCAGAAATACAGTTAGATACAATGAATAAGATTTACTATTTAGTGACATGATGAGGTGACTGCAATTATAATAATTTATTGTACATATAAAAATAACTGAAAGAATCGAACTGGAATGTTCCCAACTGGAATGTTCCCAATTATTCTGATTTGAGGATTACCAATTGTATGCCTGTATCAAAACACTACATGTATCCCACAAATATATACAACTATTATGTATATGTGATCATTTAAAATTTTTTAATGTTTTCAAAAGTTATTTGAAAAGGTGGGTCTGTTCACTTGTCCATACATTACCCTTAGAAAGTTCCTGACCTTGTGGTAAGTGAAGAATGTCAGTTTCTGACAGGCTTAGGAACCTCAAAATATTTTGGGACATTAAGAAAAGAGGAAAATCCCCTTTCACTGTGGTAGCTTTTCTGTCCTCTCAATAAATTCTACTTTTTCACACAAAAAAAAAAAAGAAGAAGAGAGGAATTTATCCAATTTGTACAGATATTACAGGCACAGTATGATGGTGAGTTCTTGACTTGGATTCCAGGCCTCAAGGTTTGTTGTTGCAGTTGTTGTTTGTTTGTTTTTTGATTTATTGTAGAGATGAGGTCTCACCAAATTGCCCAGGTTGGTCTTGAACCCCTGGGCTCAGGCAAACCTCTCGCCTCAGCCTCCCAAAGTAATCCTTGTAACCCCTGGGATTACAGGCTGAGTCACCGTACCCAGTAACCTCAAGGTTTTTAAAGGTCTAATCTGAAAGTCCTTATGACCAAGGTTTTTTAAAAAAACCTCAAGGTTTTTAAAGGTCCAATCTGAAAGTCCTTATGAAAGTCCCAGCAAAGCCAACTTAAGAAAAAAAGAATCTCTATGGCAAATCACTATTCTCACTACACTTTATGCAAATAATCAGGCCAAGTGTAATAAGACTAAAATTTATGAAGGGGGAACCCCCAAAAGTTGAATTTATTCATAAAGAATTATGTGTTTATTCTTACATGTTTAAACTTCAGTCACCTTCAAAAGTACTCCTCGTTTGATGCAATATACCTATTGAGATGCTTTCTCCACTGCTCAAAATAGTTTTTGGACTCATCCATGTTGATGCCTTTTAGTGCTTCTGCTGCTTTTTGTTTCACCTTTTTTTTTTTTGTAAAATATTTGGTTTCTTTTTTTTTTAATTATTTTATTTTAAAGATGTGGGGAACAATTCAGGATTAGGTATACAAGTGGTCATTGTAAAGGTAAAGTTTGGGCCTTCTTTTGGTCCCCACTTTGCCTGGTTTGAGATCAGGTTCCCTTATTAACGTTGTATACCTCCTCACCCCCACCCCCTGATCATTTCTGGCTACTGTCAATCCCTTTCTTATTGTATTATGGCAAATGCTCAGGGTCCGCTTATGAGTGAGAATATGTGGTACTCAGTTCTTTGTTTCTGCGATAGATCACTGAGTATGATGGGCTCTAAATTCATCCAAGTTGTACCTCTTCCACATCGGCAAAACGTTTCCCTTTGAGAACTTTTTCATCGGGGGAAACAAAAAATGTCACTCAGAGCAAAATTGAGTGACTAGGGAAGGTGGGGCATGGGAGTCATGAATGATGTTTTTGGTCAAAAATTGCTGATCCTTCAGTGCGGTGTGGGCCGGTGCGTTGTTATGGTGGAAGAACCAGTCACCTGTTTGCCACAACTCGGGATGTTTCTTCCATAAATAGTGACACAACCTTCTCAAAACTTCGAGATTAAAAACTTTGGTTGATCTTTTGATCTGGAGGAACAAATTCCAAGTGTACTACAAGGGACCTGTCTTCCAAAAGATAATTTCAGCTTTTTTGGCCTCCCCCTTGTATTTTGCAAATAAAACTGTCTTGTTATGATTTCTCTCTGGTGAAAAAGAGAGACTGGAGAGAAAAAAATTTATGTCGGGAGAAATCTATAGTATACCTGTTATTATATTCCAGTCCTGACCATTGGTTTTGAGTTTTTATAGTTTTTCTACAATTTGGACTGGATCCTAAATTATTTCCTGGCTACAATAAGTCTCTAAAGAAGAACCGGGTTTTAATTTTCTTCATGATTTTTTAGTTGGCTCTTTAAATGGAATAGGGTTTGGTTTGGTTTTGTTTCTTCATTCTGGCATACAAATTATTTTTGATTGAAATTCTTGTGAGCATTATATTTCTATTATTCAAATTATGACTGTTATATATCTCTTCTTGATTTACTTTTTCCAAGAAAATCAAAACATGGTATTCCACAGACTAGATACAGGTGATTCAACAAAACCTGGAAATCTCCCTCATTTGGAATCGCGCTAGGCCTGATTTGTTTTCCATTGCCAGTGCACTGTTGCTAAGGCAATACAATATCAAGTACCCTCCCCTTAGGCCCAGGAACTATCATAGAAGAAGTAAGTACGTGATATTGTAAGGGTCGGTTTCAAGGGTGGAGTGTAGAAAAACAGCCTATTACATGGTGAGAGCAACACCATCTTGAAGTAAAACCACCATGTTGACTGATGTTTGACCCTAGTATATCAAGGTGTTCGCAGCAAAGTCTTGAAACAGAGCCTGTGGCATAAATAACCCCTCATAAACATACTAACTTCCCCAGTGGTCACAAGTTTTACAAGAAAGTCTGAGGCATGATCAGCTGCACATGTCTTGGCCCGAAAAGCTTGAGATACTTGCCCTTAAAGCTTGAGATACTCTGGAGAGGGATTCCACCATATCTCAGCCACCAGAGACCTTGCTTCTGTTTGCAAGCCTATATTAAATGTTTCTTCCTGAAGGGGGAAAATGTTTTTATCTTTGGTAACAGATATTTATTAAGGATCTTGCACCAGTTCTAAATTGTGTAGGAAACAAAATATTAATTCATAAATAGTTACTCTTCCCTAAGAATTTACTCAGAATAATAAACCAAAGTAAAGACAAAAACTAGAAAGAAAACAGTTGAAAAGAATAAGTTTGATGGGCCTGCTTATTCAATAAATATCAAATTAGCACTTCGGAATAGCCAGTCCTACATGCAGTGCTTTGCATGGAAATACAAACATAAAGATATTGTTTCTATATTTGAAGAACCAATAAACATGCTAAGAATATTGAATAAACAAGTCTCTGGACTCAGGAACCATGCGTAGGTTGAGATTTACACTTAGAAGTGATTAGTAAGCAGGTTGACTTTACAGATTTCTCTAGTAAGAATGTATAGAATGATGAGAAGTGAAACTGAGGAATAAACACCCACTAATGGAACAGAGGAAGAGTAATGAGAAAGGTAGGAGAAGGACCTTAAAGAGGACTGTTAATTATGTTTAAGACTGACAACTACTGTCTTTTTTTTTTCTAATTTTTTTATTTTAGAGATGTGTGTACAACTCAGGGTTAGGTATTTATGTGGTCATCACACAGGTAAAGTTTGGGCCTCCTTTTTGTCCCCACTTCACCTGGTTTGAGATCGGGTACCCTGTGTGCCCCTCCACTGCCCCACCAGGCAGAGTATTATGATAAATGTTCAGGGTCTGCTTATAAGAAAGTGTCAAAGCAAAAGGAAGACTTGAATAAGAGTTTTCAGCTAATATTGTTGACAATATCAAACTAGACAACTACTGTCATACTACATGTATGATGGGAAGTATTTTATATGCAATAACTTGTTTAATGTTAAAGCAATCTTATGAGGTAAGCACCATTATTCTATTCATTTTACAAAGCAACTCAGGTTTGTGGAATTTAAGCAGCTGTGCAGAGATCACACAGTTGGTATGTGAGTGTACAGGGACTTAGCGATGACTACTCTAATTTCAGGACCCAGACTCAGAAGGTAGCCAATAGTGCTGTGTGTTATGATGATGCCTCATTGGGATCATCTGAAAAGTGGCTACTGGACTTGACAAAAAGAGGACATAGGTGAATGGGCATAGTTTCTGCAGCAGGAAGGAGAACATAAATAACCATAGTGTGAAGATACAGGATGTGGGATAAAGAAAGTATTCTGGCCGTGCACGGTGGCCCAAGCTTGTCACACCAGCACTTTGGGAGGCGGAGGTGAGAGGATTGCCTGGGATTCAAGACCAGCCTGGGCAACTTGGCAAGACCTCATCTCTACAACAAATCAAAAGATTAGCTAGGCGTGGTAGCACATGCCTATAGTTCCAGCTACTTGGAAGGCTGGGAAGGATCCCCTGGGCTGTGGTGGCCGTGAGAGTGCCCATTGTACTTCAGCCTGGGCAACAGAGTGAGACTCCAACTCAAAAAAAAAAAAAAAATAGAAAGAAAATATTCTATGACTGTAATGGTCATAATGAACCACAGCAAAGCCCTAATTCACCGAATACTATAACAGTGAAGAGAATGTCACTTTCTATCATTTAAATATACTCCAAAAATATTATAAAATGATAAATGAAGAATAAAACTCGTGAGACTCAACAGGATAAATTCTCCAAGTTGAGCTTTGTTCACTAAAATTGATTTATTTTCTTTGAGAAATGACTTCATTCTCTTCATGTACATCTATGACTGGTTAGTCTAGGATAACCTCAGGGATAACAATGATCATCTCTCAGCAGAAAATTTGTGTTTCTGTTTACACACTGTTTCATCCCATTAGCCCAAAGTTCACCCTTTCCTACATCTCCTGTCTTCTACTAGATTTTTATAGCAACTAGTCTGATCATATTTGGAGATTCCTTAGTAATTAGACCAAGTATGGCAATTCATATATTTGTTTCTCAATAGAATATACAAATAATATATTGCCTAATGAAAATATGAAAGAATTGTGAAAAGCAAAAGCATACAAAATAGACTATTATCATTTTTAAATTATTTAGCATTTATTTTAATACTTAATAGTCAGTTCTAAGACATTTTATCATGAAGCTACTGCTAAATGCAGAAGGCATAACAAGGTCTACCCGAAAATGAAGCTTGTTGAAAATACTAGTTAGATCGATAAAAAATTGACCTGATTTCCTAATATGCTGACATGGTCTTTCTCATATCTGATTAATATGTGGAATATACATGTGAAATTTCCTCGTTGCCTTTTAATATTTTCTGAATAAGAAAATTAACTCTGTTTGGCTTTTTTTTTCCCTATCTACCAACTCCATAATCAAAAATAGTGAGTCTCTCCATTTAAATTTAAAACTCATCTAAAACTTACCAGAAAATTATTGTTTCACATGCTTTAAGCCTTAATAAAGGTTGAGATTTGATTTAAGAAAGGCTAATTGATGAGAAGTATATGATTTAGATTCTTACCTATGAACCCACCTAAATTCCTTTAAAATGCCTTTAGTTTTCAGATGTGCATGTTCTAGACTCTTCTTTGTATTGGTTTTTGGTTTCTTGTTTTCATTTTTGTTTTTATGTTTCTAAAAATTCTGTGAGAAAAAGTATTTTAAAAGATTGCAAGTGTGCAAAATTCTCCCTTGATATTTTATTGAGGGCACTTTTTGTATTCATACAAGATATAAATTCTTGTTTTTAAAAGTATTAGGAACCACAAGACTTACAGCATACAAAAGAACTTCAAATATGATGAAACAAAAGCATGCTTTTCATATATCCACTTCCATCAAGCACAACATTTTGTAAGAGTAAGAGATGAGGTCATCACAATAGTTTTCTGGTTTTGATATGTGATCATAGTGACAACTAAAATACTATCTTTATTTTTTTAAGCACTATGTGCCTTATGGAATAGAATATTTAATATTGAATTTGAATGAATAAACTTTGTCACATAACATTCATTTCAATATTCTACAAATATATCTTAAAGAAATCTCAAGGAAAATTAATCTGACTGACTTTTTTTCAAATATGAAGTAAGTTAGAATGGAAGATCAAAATAAATAAATAAATCTAGATTTGGGGGGTTTTTTGTTTGAAAGCTAAATGTGCTTTATTGAACTCTAATGAAAAATAATGTCAGCTTTTGTAAAGAGTATAATTAAGGTAATCCTTTACTTGGTTGAGATGAGGCACAGTGGATTCCAAGTCAACAGACTTTTGTGCATTTTTTGGGAAATAAGTAATTCATGGCAAGTTTGGGGACAGTTCAGTTTTTCAAACCACTTACTGTAGGATCTCCCATATACTTCTTATGTGCATAAATGTTTCAGTTAGCTTCTGTGTCCTTTTGTCATACGTCCTTTATTGTGGTTGTTTTGTTGTTTTATTTTTGAACATTCCTTACTTTCTGGCACTACAATAAATATGTTCCAGGCTTATCTTGTATATTTTCAGCCCCAGTCCTGGAATCATCCATTGTCTGAGCCAGTTTGGGCTTCTATATCGAATATATCATAGACTTGGTGGACTAAATAAGCATTCATTTCTCACAGTTTGGAAAGTTGAGAAGTTCAAGATCAACAAGTCAGCAGATCTGGTATCTGGTGAGGTTTGTATCCTCACATTGGTGGAGATCAGAGAGAGAGGAAGCAAGTTCTCATGTCTCTTCTTATATGAACACTAATCTCATTAACGAGGGCTCCGCCTTTATAACCTAATTATCTTCCAAAGGTTCCACCTCCAAATACCATCATATTGAAGATTAGGCTTCAACATATCAGATTTGAGGGAACACAAATAGTCAATAACAGCCATTTCTCCAAAGATCATTTATTCCCTTTACTGGGGAATTGTGTTAGAAACCAAGATCTGAGTACTAAACATGTTCCTTTTACTGGGATGTTGTTGCTCCTAGCCCTTCTGAGCTGACAAATAAAAAGTTAGATGTGTACAAACTGAGTCATTTATATACTCATAACTGTATGTATTTCTATATGCAACCATCTACATCGATATTAAGCTAAACATGAGTTCATGCTGCTATCTCCAATTCTACCTTATTACCCATAGATCATTCTAGCCTTTTCCCCTTGTATTTTTGTAAACTTCAACCCAACAGAGAGAAACCTGGCTCCCACTATCATCCAACCATTTATTTAATTGTTCAAATCTAGTATACACATAAAAAAGTATACTCCTGTGGGAAACACCTTTATCAACTAGAATACAGGGCTGTGTATTGTTCCTTTTGTCTTGAGTTTTACAGACTCCGCTCATTTCCTAAGTTACTTAAGTGAGAAAATTTCCCCCACTGCTTTCAGTGAGATTATTTCATATATTTTTGATACAGCTAGATTGTTTCATTATATTCTGTATTTCCTCATGGGATCAACTGAACTCATAAGTAATTTTTAAAACTTGCACACATTAAGGTTTATTACCTGTGTCAGTGGGTTTTGACAAATGCATAATGTCACATATTCAAAATTATAGAAAAACACACAATGGTTTTACCCCCTAAAAACCTCCTGTGTTTCACCTTTTCAATACTCCCTCCTTAGCTTAAAAATATTTTTAATTAAATCTCTTCCTCAAGAAGGAGAACAAAATATCACCTTTTGTCTTTACATATGTGAACTTCATTTAGCATATTTTTACCTTTACAGACACATCTTCAGAGTCATACTCAGACTCCACCAAACATTTTGTATCCCATATAAATCAAATTATTTGTATTTCTTCAAATATATTCTCATGCTAATTATTCCACATTAAATATTTCTCCTTCTGTTCAAATTGCCCTCCCGTCCATGAAAGCCTGGAAAATTTCCCACTGCCAGAAAAGAGCTCTTGATCATAAAAAACAGGGTAGATAATATGCCTTATCTATTTGTTTGTGTCTACCATTTTATTTATCCCTCTGCATTATTTTCTTTGTTATTTTGCCCTCCTTTCTAGAATTTGAAGAAAGATGGTATGTTAGTCACGTATATATCTCCATGCTAGTGCAGTATCTGACACATAATATTTGGTAGTTATGAATTGAATAGACAAAAGAATGAATATATGAATGGGTGAGGGAATGAATAAGTAAAACATACACATTGATTACTGATTTCAAATTCCAAATGTTGAGTTATTTGGAAGTTGCAGCTTTCTAAGCCTTAAATGATAAATATTATCTTTCAAGCTGCATTCAAAAGGACCCAGAGTCTAACCACCAGGTATAGTCATGGAAGGCTTATGACCTAAACTTGATATAAATTGGGTTCTTTTATAGTTGTTGTACAGTTTCCTCCCTACATTGACATTAAGTTTTTAAGTCCTAAACATTCTCAAATTACTGTCCAGCAGGACATCTATGAGGTTATACATACACAATTCTAATGCTGATTTCTTGGCCAAATAGAAAATTTGGGGAAAATTGCTGTGCAGTAACCTTTATCCCCAGGAATCCCTTTCTGTCCTTACTTTCAAACTCGATACACAAATTTGGTTCAAATATTAGGTTCAAATATAACCATATTAAGTACAAACATCACCACTGAAGTTCCTCAATTCACAGGCTTCAAAATAAAGCCATAAAAGCAATTTGAGTTCTAGCATATATTCCAAGACCTCCTCTCCATGTCACCTAGAATCACCTGTCTGCAAATATTCAATGTCAAGCTCAAGTGCTCAACAGTTGAATTTTTGTCTTTAATAAAGGCTATCAAATGCTGCTGAGAAAAGAGTCCAGCTTTCTTTGCTAGATCCTCCAGATAAAGGAACCAATCATGCCAAATTAAAGCAGGTATTTCTATTGACCAAAGCTAACACCTGCATATCAAGCAGGTTGGGTCTTCTCTTCATCTTTCCTATGCTAAGCTCAGCAATTAACCAGAGAGCAAATCTGTGCTTGGAAAATGCAATTGCCTCAAATAAGATGAACTATTTACACTAATGATAAAAAGAGTGATTAACTCTTGGGTGAATTCTTAAAAGATCAAGTTACTTCATTTAGGGATAAATGAAAATCTTCCCCTGTTACTTCTAACCATTAACCTTCGTAAATCAATCTAAACCTTTGTAGTGAACTTCCCAAATAGAAATGTATATATTTGTTTTCTGAAATGGAATTGGAGATAGAAAGTTTCAAAAATAGTGATGAAGGACCATTTTGTGTATAATCCATCCAACTCCTAAGACTACCACACTAACTTTATAAGTCATAAGGCTAAGTTTGGGCAGGTTTCTCATCAAACACTGAGCTATTGGATGTATATCTAAGCCAGATCCTGAGTGTACTTTTTGAAGGTAATTCTAGTATTACTGATTTACCAGTAGTCTGCAAGAGCTTCCAATATATGATAAAATTAGCAAATATTTATTGGCCAATTACACTTTAGTTATGAGTAACAGAGGTAAACAAAAAATTTACACACATTCAGTCAGAAAAACATCAGTTAATAGTCATTGAGTGGTGAAAATATAACAGACCTTGATTTAGGTATTAGACATTTACAAACAAAAGAAACAATCTAGAAAGACCATATCTTTGACCTCAAAGTGTTTACAATTAATTAGAAAAACACACAGAATTGTCTATGAAGAAGTATTGTGACACTGACTTTTATAAGGAATACATATTCTCAAGAGCAAACTTTGCAGAGCTGGGATTTATTTATGTTTTTATTTCAATATACTTTTCACCCCCATTATCCCCTATCAAAAAAAGTCATGCTCACTGAATCTGACTGGGTAAATTCCAACAGATATGACAGAAGAAGAGGAATTCTTTTGGGTTAACCTTCAAAATATTCTTCCTTGAACAAGGATATAATTTTACAAGTTAATGTGAGAGACAAAGTCTCAGATTTTGAAAACATAGGAAAAGATAAGATGTCAGACTGTAGTATGAAGGGAGTGTTTTAATAATTTTACTGGGAATAGGTAAAATCTTCATCATTTTCTGCCAATCTCCTGGATCCTCTAGGAATAAAGAATTAAATCATTGTTTTACTGTCTTTAACTGATTAAGGTTAAGCATTCAGACTCTTATGGTTTCAATGTAAAGAACTATAAAAATGGCCATGTTAAAATGTTTTGATTAAAGAAGTGAAACAGGCTTACTGGTTAAATGATTTTTTTCCCTCCTCAGAGTAAAACTAATTTTTACTCTCATTTTATGCATAAAAGAAAGATGTAATTTTTTCAATTGCTCTAACACAAATACTGCTAAACTTTTACAATAACATTGCTCTTTTCTTTGGAATAAATGAAGCCTCAAAGCCAGTGAACCATTTCCTGCTATGTGTTATTCTTACAGTTTCATTTGCTCCAGATCCACAGCCAGTTTGAAAGCTCCTGTGCATAAAGCATTGCCAAGCTTGAAAGCATAATAAACCTTCTGTAATATTCTTGGAAACCAAAGACACTGTGAACCCAGGCAGTTAAGCATTTATATGTTTAAGTCAGGTATTGCAGTTCTCCTAATCTCATGAAATACTAAATAACCAAGGGCTGAATAAAGTTGTTTTCTGCTAACAATGAAACTTCACCCAAGTCTATCAATATAAAACAAGAGTCTCCGGGTGGGAAGTGGGTTTGTGTTCATGGAAGAGTGAGAATGCCTGAGTATCTCGAGTGTTTTGAGGAAAGAACAAATACCCAGGCTGTGGCCCTAACCCACAAACTCAAGGGTTTTAATAAAAAAAAAAATATTTGAGTATCCATTTACATGAGACAATAATTTTTTTAGGAACAAATCTATGTTTTTTAGTGTTCCTTACAGTGGCTAAAAATATTTTATTCTCTTAACCCAACTCTCAAATTTGGATAAAGAAAAAAATGTAGAAATAGCTATCCTTCATTATTAATAGCATTTGATTAATTACAAAATTTCTTACTGTTCTAATTTGCACTAATTTTATAATGACAAACAATTCTACTCACTAATCAAATGTGATTCTGGTCTCAGATTTTCTACCAGATAAAGAAAAAAACAATCAAGAAAGTTTATTCTCTTCCTAGTCAATATATATATATATTAGTGCCTGTGACTAAAGTCAAAGTTGAAGTTAGTGAGAGTGAAGATTTAGCTGTCCTCAAGACCTCTGAGTCATAACCTGGCTTTTTTCCTGCCACTGTTGAAGCAGTAGTCAAAAAGACACAAGCCTACAAAGTACTATTCTGGAAAATCCAGAAGTAAGAACTTTTCAAGTCACAGACATCAGGAGGTCTGAGAAAATTCTGTCTCTTACAAAAATACTATCTTCCCTACCACTTTTTCAAGTATATCAAGCTGGCTTCAGAAGGCTAAGAAAGCACATACATCTTATTCTAACAACTAGATGGCTAACATATATTTTACTTGAACTGATCATATGTGTGTGCTTTGCAGGGGTGAGTTGACCTCTGCATGCCTCAGTTTCCTGTTCTGTATTAAGGGTGTAAATCAGGCTCACAGGGGTTTAGTAGGATCCTTAGCTCCTGTTCTCACTTCCAAAGTAGGCTCAGTCACTGTTTTTCAAATTCATCCTTGTTTGTGAGACACCTGAAGTTTTACTTAGTTCTACCATGAGAGGATTTTCATAGACTGATCAAGATGTTGGTCTTCCACTGTGAGCAAACTCTGGCTTCTCTCTCCTCCCATCTCTATCCCAGGGTCCGTGTTCAAGCTGGTGATGAGAAATCTGACAGTAAAATGGAGTTGTAAGTTCTGTGGGAAAGTTGTTATTGTTCCCTACCCCCATCGTCTTTCCTTTCCCCTTTTCTCCCCTTCCTCAAATGACTTGGCTGCTGCAACGTGAGACAAATAGTTGCGCTGTGTCTGCTCTCTGCATGAGGTGAGGTGAAGAGGGGAGCAGTGACTGCCAGGCACCAGATTGATGGTGTGTGGAAACCCAGAGCCAGAGCTGCCGGCAGCCAAGTGCTTCTCCGTGGGGATTCCATATAATACACTTTCCAGATTTCTGGGCCTCTGTCCAGCCACACACTTCTGTGCATGCAACTCTCCCTTCACGAGAAAACGGTTGAGGGGGAGGAGTGAAGGCGAAGGCCTGTGTGTGCACTTGCTCACTTATTTACAGCTTTAGTAAATGTGTTGAACATGTGTTACTTTAAGAAGCAGCCAGGGAGAGAAAGGCAATCTGACTACCTCTTTCCACAAAGCCTTCTTCATCTCCTTCTGGGGTGGGTGATTAAAATTGGATGAGGGCCAGTATGAAAAAGTGATATATCTTCCTGAGCTGACAATCACTGAGGTAGACGTACGCGGTTGCAGTGGAAACACCACTGATAGTGTCTCCTCCACTGTTGACCACACTGCCATGACCAATTAGAATTCCTGTTCTAGACCATCACCTCTGGGCACAACCGCTGTCGTCTGAAATGCAATACTCTGAGATCATGCTTCACTTAGGAGCTCTAGAGAGCCTTGCAGCTGGGGAATGACTTACCTCCGGGCCAACAGACGACTAAATTATATTCATAAAAATATTCAAGAATCTCACCTTTTCTAGCATCACCTAGTTTGAAATGAATGTCTTTCTTTCATCCAAAGTTCTGCAAATGAAAGCTTAAGTTGAAGTAAGCTAAATATACAAGTAGGTGAGAAGTGGTTGAGTGAATAAAGTCTAATAAGAGCAGATGAAATGTATGCCTTCAGATGAAATTAAGATATCAGTATTATCATAAATACAAAAACATTATAGGAATAAAGCCATGTTTAAGCAAAATGCCCCAAATAACTATAGAGTTAAAGTTTTCTGGCTCAAGGTGTTTGATTCAGCACATCCTTTTCCCTCACTTCTTTTGAGATCCTATTCAAGTGACAGCAAATGAATTAAAAGTTATAAGCCCATAATACCAAAAAAAAGAGAGAGAGAAAGAAAGAAGGAACTGTGGAGAAGGTAAAAGGTAGATAAAAGGATAGACATTTTTAAATCGGGTATAACTTGCAAAAACTACAACACAAGAGATGGGGACGCAGATAATGCAGGGTAAGAGTAAAAACAAGTAAAATTGCAAAGAATAATTTAGTTTCCTTAAACTATAAAGGATACCATAAGGAATCATAGACCACCTCATGCCTCACCCTCACCCCTTGTGTAAACTAGGAGTTTACACTCCGGCGGCATATGAGAGAATTGTTCTCTATAAAAACTGCCAAATTATATGGGAGAACTAGGGCACCTAGGATGGGTGTTGTCATCCTAGAGTAAAGCACTAATGATACTGGAATTTTTGAGAACCTCTGGGATAAAAGCCAACTCCTTGCTCACTCATAGCATTACTTACCCACTTCCAAGCTTCTTGTCTGTCATCTTAATCACTCAGTGTAAAGCAGAAAGGAACAAGTACACAAGATATTTGAAGAAAGCTTCCAACATGAAAGAGAAAACTCCAGATAGACTTAACCCCAAAAGAAGCAGATTTCATGGAAATAAAGAGGACTTTTTAAAAAACCCTCTACTTAATATCAGAAAGTTTCAGTGTTACATGAGAAAAAAAAAATCAACAATAGCAACCCAACCAAAAGAAATATACAATTTAAAAGAGGCCTTAGAGTTTTTGAATTTTTAAATTATGGTTGATTAAATTTTAAAAAGAGTATTGGGAAAATATAATTAAGAAAATCTCAAAATTTTCAAGAAAAATATTCCAAAAGCAGAGAAAAGTATCAAAGAAATTTTCCCAAAATGGAAATAGGACATACACTAAGTGCCAGATAATTAGAATTTGAGAAGACTCACACCTAAAAAAAAAAAACACACACACACACACAAAAAAAACTCTCAATTGTAAAAGTACTGAATATATCTAAACAAGATTCTAAACAGTTTTATAAAGAAATATAAAACAAAACAAAAATATGTACTATAAAGAAACAAGAATCAATCATGCATAGAAGTTTTTCATAGCAACAATATATCCTAGAAAACAGAGAATAGAATTTTTTAAAGGACTGAGGGACACGTTTTAGAAACTAAAAATATTACATATGAGTATGAATACAGTTTTTTAGAGAAAAGATTCTTAAACTATATCTCCCAAGTATCATCCATGAGAAAGTTTTATGAAGTTGCGCTCCAGCAAAACAAGGGTGGAAACAAAGAAAGAAAAAGTTGTTGGATTCGAGAAATGCTAAAACTGCCCAAGAGTCCAATTAGAAAAGTATTCTTAACTGTGCAGGAGGCCTACCAGTTAATCTTTCCAAATTTTATCTGGAAGCCAGTTGTTTCCAAGAAGAATGTTTTCAACATAAGAGTATAATAGTACAAAGAAAGATTATACTTTGTAAGAACTTAGAACTTTTAGAAGTAAATCTGAAAACTGATTTCATATCTCAATAAATAAAATAGAAAACAATTTCAAATTCCAGGAAAAATAAAGACATGCCCAAGTAAGATATAATCTAATGTAAAACAAAGTAGAATGTGGCTTATTATAAACAATTGGTAGACAAGAAGGAAAGGAAACTATAATTTTCTTTGAGGTTAGAAATACCAATTTTTATGTATATGCCACAAGAGTTATATCAGCAGAACTGAAAAGAAGGAAAAATAAAAATAGTACACTACTTGGCTCCTTGGTAAGCAATATTTACCTATACATAATGATGTAAACACTGTTTATCAGTTGTCAAACTTTAAAAACAAGGACAAAGAACTTAATTTAGTTATAGAATAGAAATAGAGTGTGATGGAATTTAGAAAGAAGAAATTGAGTAGAGGCACAGGGTACATTCACAAAGTTAATGTTCTCACCTTTAAAAACAGCACGTGAAAAGACAGTGTGAAGTATTGATTAATTGAACTTTAAAGATACAACTAATAGCTACACAGGTATTTGTTAAAAGAACTAAAATCAATGACATAACAATCAAAATATAGGAGTATAGGAAGGAGAAATCAGAGGGGTTAAGTAAACAAAATTATTTTCCATTGAAGCGGGAATATATGAACACCAATAAATGGTGATATTTTTGTACTTTGAAGGCAATCACAAAATACTGATTACAGAAATACTTAAAACTAATTGCCTCCAAGAATATATCCTATATATAGGGAGATGGAAGAGATTTTTTCCTTTTTTTCAGCCCTTTTGTACCATTTTATTTTTATACTGCATGGTATGATTTTTTTTTTTTTTTAAGAATGTAAGTACAAACAGAGCAGCAGTTTGTAGCTATCATTAAAATTTTAATTTCAGAGGGTTCCAGTAAAATGGCGATGGCATAGGCAGATTTGTGAGATTCTCCGAACGTGAGTTCCCAAAAAGACTCTTACTTTTCTTTCCCCACTCCCCTGCCCACCACCAGCTGCACTGGTCCAAGGCCCGGGGACCTTCGGTCACATGCAGGGCCAGATATTGTGGACCCCGGCTGCTGCTGCTCCACTATATGTGACTCCTGCCCACGTGGGAGTCCCAGGTCTCAGCTCCCTCCCTGGCTACATCATCTTGCCCAGCACCCAGCACTAAGCTGCCAGTCACCCAGGGAGGCTCTGGGCGCCCACCCCTCAGAAATACCAGTCCCATTTCTGGCTGAAGTATTCTGTGAGGGACCCAGGGCCACTCTCACCACCCACTGTCTGCCCTTTGGAGCTTTGGAACTCTGGAGCTCTGGGCCCACCCTGGCTAATGTACTCAGTGTGCAATCCATGCTTGTGTAAGGGAACAGCATACCTTAAGGAGCTGCTGATCGGAGGCTCTCAGCTCCAGAGGAGGGAACTCCCAACCCTCTCCTCCACCCCAGCCTGCTGGTGGCACCCCGGACCCAGTACCCAGCTGTGCAGCTGATCCCCAGTGCCTCCCACTCCAGCACAGTCCATCACAGTGAATAACACAGGGACCCAGACAAGCGGGGAGAAAAGATCCATGAAAGTGAAGCTGCCACCTCGGCCATTCTCCAGGCAGAGATTTCCATTGCTCCCCCCACCCATCAGCAGCTTCCACCTTGGTTCCTAAGGCAACATCGCTAAACAGGAGACAAAGCCCCTCCCCTGCTGAATCAGACAAAGGCAACATAACAGACTTCCCAGGCAGTAGGCTAAAAAAGAACCAAACAAACAAACAAACCCAAGCTGTCAGTAAATCTAGCTGCCTACAAGGAAAACTAAGGGGAAAGGCTGGAGATCAGAGCTGAAAAGACTCTAGACACTTAGGAAAGATTCCAGAGCTAATCTGATCTCTTATTTTGACTTTTGATTTTATCATTTTGACTGTTTGTTTGGCTCACTTTTATTCACTTTCTGACTTACACTGTCCGTTTCATGATTTTATTGGTCTGTCTCTGTGTAGCTACCAGTATCCTTTAGGGAATTTTGCTCATGTGTTTTTTTCACTTCTCTCTGGACTTGTGTCTCTTTTTCACCTGTTAGTTAGTATGTATGTCTATTTTCCCTCTCACTCTCCTCTTTCTAACTTCCTATTCACCCCCTTCCTCCATTATTTTCCTCTTTTGCACCTCCTTTTGATCCAGGGACCAAAGCTACATACCGCTGCACAGACAGATTGTAAGGCAATGGGAAATAGGTTCCAGTGTGTCCATACACCTGTTGGTGGATGCTGGAATCAGCATATAGATTCTGAATCACAGCTTCCCCCTCAATTAAACCTCAAAACTACAAAAAGTACAGCTGCAGCCCACACTCCAACCTCAAAAGTGAACAAAGCCAGAGGACCCTCATAAGGAAGAACAGGAGATTGCACAAGTGAAACTAAAGCAAACCCACCATCCCTAAAAAACAGAATTAAAGAAGGGGAGGGAAAGGGGAAGAGAGAGATAAATCTACACAAAAGAAGAAAAACCAAAAGAAGAATATGAGTCTCTCCCAGACCCCTGGGAGGACAGACACTGAGAAAACTGACTTCGCAATGCAAACAATGAAGATCCTCCAGAACGTCTGGTCCCAAACTACAAACCTAGATATCAAGACATTAATGAAGAGATTAAAAAGAATTGAGGAGAGACAAGAAGAAACTAGGAAGGAGCTGATATCTGAGA
>NW_007246487.1:181125-199487 GCF_000164805.1 Carlito syrichta
CATGAGATCATTCAAGAAAACTTCCCTTATCTATTCAGTGATGCAAAAATTCAAACACAAAAGATTCAGAGAACCCTTGCAAGACAACAAATGAGAAGACCAACTCCTAGACACATAACAATTCGCCTAAACAAAGTAAGCATAAAAGAAAAAATCCTAAAGGCAGCAAGAGAAAAAGACCAGATCACTTACCATGGAAGACCAATTAGAATAGCAGCAGATTTATCTACAGAAACCCTGCAGGATAGGAGAACTTGGAGCCCTATCTTCAAAGTCCTAAAAGATAAACAATTTGAACCAAGAATAACCTACCCAGCCAAGTTAAGCTTCATCAGCAAGGGAAAATTAAAATCTTTCCCAGATATCCAATCCCTAAGAACTTACGCTGCAACCAAACTACCTCTACATGAAACACTTAAGAAAGTACTAAACACAAAGAAAAGAAAAAAAGAACAACGTTCTTCACAAGAGTACAGAAAAAAGAATAAAATACACATGAACCAACCCCAAAACCAAAAGAAAGACAAAAAACCAAGTGGAAGAACAGCAACTCTATAAGAACTATATGATAGGGATGAGCTCTCACATATCAATAATTAGCCTGAATGTGAATGGACTAAACACACCACTAAAAAGACATAGCATGGCAAAATGGATAAAATATCACCAGGCAACAATATACTGTCCTCAAAAGACCCATCTCACTAGAAAGAACATGCACAACTCAAAGTAAGAGGATGGGAAACAAATTTTCAGGCGAATGGAACACAAAAGAAAGGAGGAATCACGATCCTAATTTCAGACAAAATACCATTTAAGCTTTCAAAAATTAAAAAAGATAGAGAGGGCCACTACATAATGATAAAAGGTTCACTCCACCAACAAGAAACATCTATCGTAAACATATATGCACCCAACATAGGTTTGCCAACTTTCATAAAGCAAATCTAGGAAAACTAAAGAAAGATATTGACTCTAACACCATAATAACTGGGGAGTTTAATACCCCATTCACAGCCCTAGACAGATCATCAGGACAAAAAATCAGCAATGAGATCTGGAACCTCAATGTGACTCTGGAACAAATGGACTTAATTGATACCTACAGAACACTCCATTCAAAGACCACAGAATACACATTCTACTCATCACCGCATGGAACATATGCTAAGATCGACCACATACACGGCCATAAATCAAGCATAAGCAAATCTAAAAGGACTGAAATTTTACCATGCACCCTCTCAGAACACAGTGGAATAAAAATAAACATTGACACCAACAAGATCCCCCCAAAACCCACAAAGACAAGGTCACTACATAGTATGATGCTAAACAACTCCTGGGTCAATGATGAAATCAAAACACAGATCAAAAGATACCTGGAAACAAATGAAAATGAAGAAACATCTTACCAAAATCTCTGGGATGCCTTAAAAGCTGCAGTAAAAGGGGAATTTACATCCCTACAAACACACATGAAGAAAATGGAGATCACAAATTAACAGCCTAACAAGCCACCTAAGGAAGCTGGAAAAGCAAGACCACAAAAACCCTAATTTCAGCAGAAGAATCCAGATCACCAAAATACAAGCCCAAATCCAGGACATAGCAGACGAAAAGATAACACAAAAAATCAATGAAACAAAAAGCTGGTTCTTCAAAAGGATAAACAAGCTCTATGGTCCCCTAGCTAGAATGACCAAGAAAAAGAGAGAAAAAAACCCAAATAAGTACAATCAGAAACACAAAAGATGAAGTCACATCTGACCCTGAAGCAATACAAAAGATCATTACAGACTACTATGTACACTTGTATGGAAACAAACTTGAAAGTCTCAAGGAAATGGAGAACTTTCTGTCATTGCACAACCTGCCTAGGTTGAAACAAGAAGAAATTGAGACCCTAAATAGACCAATAACATCAAAGAAATTGGCTACGTAATAAACTAACTTAAAATAAAAGCCCTGGACCAGATGGCTGTCCAGCAGAATTCTACAAGACATTTAAGGAGGAGCTGATTCCAATCCTATTGAAGGTATTTCAGGCGATTGAGAAAGATGGAACTCTGCCCAAATCATTTTATGAAGCAAACATCACATTGATACCCAAACCAGGTAAAGACCCAAAAAAGAAAGAGAACTACAGGCCGATATCTTTGATGAACATAGATGCTAAAATTCTCAACAAGATCCTAGCAAACCAGATCCAACAACACATCTCAAAAATCATCCATCATGACCCAGTAGTCTTCATCCCTGGCATGCAAGGCTGGTTCAACATTCGTAAAACCATAAATGTAATTAAATACATCAACAGATGTCAAAACAAAAACCACATGATTATATCATTAGATGCAGAAAAAGCTTTTGATAAAATCCAGCACCCCTTCTTGATAAAAACCCTCGAACATCTAGGCATACGGGGAACATACCTCAAAATAGTAAATACCATCTATGAGAAACCCACAGCCAGCATACTCCTAAACAGATAAAAATTGGAACCATTTCCCCTGAAAATTGGAACAAGACAAGGATGCCCACTCTCACCCCTCCCGTTCAATATAGTATTGGAAGTCCTGGCTAGAGCAATCAGAGAAGAGAAGGCAATCAGGGGTATCAAAATAGGAAAAGAGGAAGTCAAGTTATCTCTCATTGCAGATGACATGATTGTGTACCTTGAAAACCCAAGAGAATCTGTCAAAAACCTCCTTACACTGATAAAGGACTTTGGCAAAGTCTCAGGATATAAAGTAAATTTGCAATAGGCAATCGCATTTCTTTACACCAATAAAAAACAGAAACCCAAATAAAAAGCACAATCCCATTCACAATAGCCACAAAAAAAATGAAATCTCTTGGCATCTTCGTAACCAGAGACGTGAAAGACCTTTACAATGAAAACTACAAAACTCTGTTCAAAGAAATCAAAGATGATTCAAACAAGTAGAAAAATATCCCATGATCATGGGTTGAAAGAATCAACATTGTGAAGATGTCCATCTTACCTAAGGCAATCTACAGATTTAATGCAATACCCATCAAATTACCAGCAACATTCTTCTCAGACCTGGAAAAAACAACACAGGAACTCATATGGAAACACAAACAACCGAGAATAGCCAGAACAATCCTCAGCAAAAAAAACAAAGCAGGTGGTATCACATTACCAGACTTCAAACTTTACTATAAAACTACAATCATCAAAACAGTTTGGTACTGGTATAGGAACAGGCATATAGATCAATGGAACAGAATTGAGATTCCAGAAGCAAAACCTCAATTTCTCAACCAACTCATCTTCAACAAAGCCTCCACCACCTACCACCGGGGAGAGGAGAACCTATTCAGTTAATGGTGCTGGGAAAACTGGCTGACCACATGCAGAAGATTGAAACAGGACCCCTATCTATCCCCATACACAAAAAATTAACTCCAAATGGATCAGAGACCTAAATGTAAAACCTCAAACCATAAGAACCTTAGAAAATGAAGGACATACCCTCATGGAAATTGGAACTAGCATCCAATTCCTGAACAAAACCCAAAACCCACAGGCCATAAGAGGTAAGATAAACAAGTGGGACCTCATTAAACTGACAAGCTTCTGCAAAGCCAAAGAAACCATCAAGAGAGCAGGGAGACAGCCTACAGACTGGGAAAAAGTATTTTCCAACTCCAGGTCTGACAAAGGCTTAACATCTTGGATCTACAAGGAACTCAAATGTGCTGAAAAGAAAAAAAACAACCAATCCCATTTAAAGTGGGCAAAAGTTATGAACAGACACTTCTCAAAGGAAGACATCTGAGCAGCCAACAGACACATGAAGCAATGTTCAACCTCACTAATCATCAGGTAGATGCAAATCAAAATCACACTGAGATACCACCTAACTCCAGTCAGAATGGCAATTATCAACAACTCAAAAAATAACAGTCGCTGGAGAGGGTGTGGCGAAAAGGGAACACTTCTACACTGTTGGGGGGAGTGTAAACTAGTGAAACCTCTGTGGAAAGCAGTGTGGCGATTCCTAAAAGCTCTAAATATCAACCTCCCATATGACCTTGCAATCCCCCTACTGGGAATATCGCCTGAAGAACTCAAATCACTCTATAAAAAAGATACCTGCACACGTATGTTTATCGCAGCATGTTCACAGTAGCAAGAACCTGGAACCAACCATGCTGTCCATCAAAAGAGGACTGGATTTAAAAAATGTGGTACGTATACACGATGGAATACTATGCAGTCATAAAAAAGAACAAAATCATGAATTTCACAGCAACCTGGATGGAACTAGTGTCTATAATATGAGTGACCTCTCACAGAAACTAAGATCTGAGTATCACATGATCTCACTCATATAGTGGACCTTGATCATCCAACGTATAACCATAAGAAAATGACTGACAGTTGTGGGATACTATTGAGGGGCGGAGGGGAAGGGAGATGGGATTAATGGTAGTAAACATCTGTCTGGGAATGGGGAGATACCTCTTATCAACTAGGGTGCCTGAATGAAGCATATTTGTATACCTAACCCTTAAATGTACCCCACAACATCATAATAAAAAATATTGATTATAAAAAAAAATAGAATTTTAATTTCAACACACCCAAATTCACTGGCTTAATTCTCCATCTCACACTTTTCCAATACTTAACAACAGGCATATATAGAACATTCAAACAAACAAGCAAACGAAAATATAAAATAGAATATTTAGCCATATTAACACACGCAAATTTGTTCAAGTACTTAATGTTTTGAGCTCTTGCCAACTTCACAGCTGTCAATCAGCAGTAGAAGTCATCCAAATATTCCAGCATCTGCTTTTATGTGATTGATTTCTTTCATTTTAATGACTTCCAAGGGAAGCTTGTAGATTTTTAAAATCAAACTTCATTTTAATATTTCAGCTATCTTATTAATATGAAAAACCCCCACCAAATCTATTCCCTTTCCATCACACTTCCCCCTACTCTTAAACCATTTTTGTCTCTCAAATCGTATAATGATATTTATTTTTCTAAGGAATCTTAATAAAAATTCATGTCCACTATTGGAATAGAATTCAAATGCCCTGTTGACAGGGGCTGTTATCATATCTTTATATTAAAAGAGTAATATTATTAAACATACAAAAACCTTTACATTTTATTTGATAATTGTAAATTTATAATCTATCTGCTTTTGTTTTAACAACATTCTAGATTATTTAGGCTTGTCTTGAAAGTTTTGTTCTTACGCCCTTTAGCTAAGTCAAATTTATATTTCTGAAATGTTGTTCATTAGTTCTAAAGCACTGTCAATTTTCAAAAGTGTTTTTGCCATGTCCTGTTATAGAAAATTGTCTAGGAGAAAGTTAAAAGAAAAAAACAGAAAACACACACTGGAGTGGATATTTTTTATTACTTATTATGGTTGATCATTTTAAAGTTTTAGCACTCTCTTCCAACAGGAAAGCATAATTGTTATCTAGTCTGTGATTTTAGTTGCTCCACTACTTTTTAAAATGAGTGGTATAGGCATCTAAGAGCTCTTATTTGCTTTCCATGTCAATTAAAAGAAAGCATTTTATTGTCTAATTCATAGAGTAAATAAGATTAATTTTAAATATACCAAAATGTGAGTATCATAGTTTTGTTTCTCCAGTAAATGACTTATTAATGAGAAATGAACTTAAATCCTGAGTAGACTGTGAACATGTCAATTTTTCTGTCTTAAGTTTTGAAAAGTTGATTATTTTTATTTCCCACTACTTCTTTTTAAAACTGCTAGACTTTTTTCCACAATTATTTTATTGGGGGCATTATATTTTATTTTAGAAGCCCTTGAGGGTAGAGAGAACCTTCTCCTCTATAGGGAATTTTAAAATGTAGTCCCTTGTGTAAAATGAAAATGAAAAAAGAAAATGATTTGATATAAGTATATGGGGAGCAAAGTATGACAGAAGGAAGTTCAGACCTTATTTTATATATCATATTCAAATGACATTCAATTAAAACTGCCTCTTTCCTGGATTATAGCAATGAACTTCTAAATAACTTTCCTACTTCCAGTCTTGTTACAAAGATGGTCCATCCCCCTCACACATTGTTGCCAAGTTAATTCTAAAATAACACAAAAACACTTATATCACACCAGTAAGTAAAAATGTGTTAGTTCTCAGTAATGATGGGACTACTTCCTATTTCCCTAGTGAAACAAGACCCTGTACAGTCTGTTCCCAACTGCCTACTACCTCATTGCCCTCTTCCATTTTGCAGCCAAATTTCTCAAAAATCTTGTTTATGCTTTCTCCATTTTCATACCAAACACTCACTGCTCAGCACACTGCAATCTGGCTTTCACCTTCATCACTCTACTGAATTGTCACCAGGGAATTCCTTGTCATTTGATGGAATGAACACTTTTCCATCATTGAGCACTTTCTTCTGCTGCTGACTTTATTGATACAGCTTCTGCCTGATTATTCTCCTGTACCCTTCAGCTGCTTTTCAGGGTTTATTTAGTTTCAACAACCTTTAAAAAGTCAGGAGCTCCTCAAGGTAGAGTTCCAAACCTTCTCCTCATGTTATTCTCTAGACTTTTCCTAGGCAATTGCATCCACGTCTACAATGCAATCACCTCATATAAACAGAGGACTTGTAAACCAATACCGACACATCAGGACGTTGTACTAAGCCCTGGACCAAGGACTCAAACTGCCCACTTGACACATATCCCTGAACATCTCTCTAAAGAACCTCAAACTCAACTTGCCTCCTACCAAAATTATAAGCTTTCTTCCAAAGCCCAGTGTACTCCATAGAGGTTACATTCACATTTAAATAAGGAAAATATAGTCAATCTTCATACTTTTTTGTTATTGTTCCCTACTCCCTTCTCTAACAAATCAAGAATTTTTTCTATTATGCATAATTGTCTATTTATAATTATCTGTTATTATTATCTGTCCAGATTCTCTTTCCAACCTTCAAGTCTCAAGTCATTAATAAGTTTTAATAGCAATTAAATAGATCAGTACCGTTAAAGATAAACAATGCTGGACACTAGTTAGAATGGTAAGGACAGTAAAGTTCTATTGCAATAAGAAAGGAGTTCCTCCTGCCCTGAACTCAACTTCAATTTGTACATAGGTGACTGGGTGTTTTAAAAGGAGAATTAAAGAATAGGGAGGAGGATGACTGGGGCTCAGTGGAATCAGGGAAATGAAAAAATTACAAGAAGCAGGAAGGATGGGTCCATGTGAATCCCATCCGGGTTGACTAGTGTTTATTGAAGCCACCAAGTGTTCCCACTCTCCCACAGATCCTGATGGACAGGGGCCCTACCATAAGACGATGGATAGAACAATCAATTACTTTGGCATCCCTGAGTTTTCTCTTGCAGGCATGCTACCAAAGATTTATTCAATTCCTTGTATTTGAAAAATATTGTAGTTGCTTCCTCTGTTTCTGGAAGTTTAGGAAGATTTAATTTACATAAGCATTTTGTTCTCACTAAGCCAATTGAGATAGAACTTAAGTAATTTTATAAATTAATTTGGTAATTCCATCCAGGCATTATCATATATCACATAAGAGAAATACATCATAGGAAAATATCATATATGTTTATATACATAAATACATATATATGTGTACATGCATAAACAGGCAGATAAAGGCAAAATAGAGATGATCTTGGCTTTTATTTTTAAAATTTTGGCCTAGTAAAGGTTACCTAGTCGATATGAGGATGAATACTTTTTACCAGTATTGGTAAGGGAGACATTTAAGATTTTCTTTCATCTTGATATGTAATCTTAAGGAGGCTATAAATTACCAGACAAGAGACTAAGGGAACATCAAGAAGCTGTCTGGGCCGGCGTGGTTCCTCACTCCTATAATCCCAGCACTTTGGGAGGCCGAGGTGAGAGGATTGCCTGAACCCACGGGTTTGAGACCAGCCTGGGCAAATTGGCAAGACTTCTTCTCTACAATAAATAAATTAGCCGAGCATGGTGGCATGTGCTTGGAAGGTTGAGAAGGAAGGGTCACTTGAGCCCAGAAGGTCAAGGTCACGTGGCTTGCCACTGCACTCCAGCCTGGGTGACGGAGTAAGACTCCAACTCAAAAAAAAAGAGAGCTATCTGGATGTCTCCAAAACCTCATCTAAGTGTACCAAATAATTTGGTTTGTTTCCAGTTTGCCTTTTTCCTTTTGATCCTGAGGTAGATGTTTTGGGGTTCCCCAAGTAACTTGAGAGCCCCCGATTGGACAGAGAACATAAAATTCAAGTGACTATAGGGAGTTGAGGAGCTGGAGTAGAAAGGAAAATGTCAGGGAGTCACAGAAGGGAAAAGAGGCAGAGGCTTGAGGGGGGACTTATTAAAGAATATTAAGGAGCTAAAGGGAAGATCAAAGGTAGTGAAAGGAGAAAGGAGGAGTAGCAGCAAGGGAGAGGTCTTAAAGGAACCAGCTTGGGAAGTTCTTAGGTTTTCCACAGAAGCCATCAAAATTCCAAATTATCCTAAGTAATGTCATGACACCAAGAAGCTGATAGAGGTAGTGCTTCAGCAGCCCATTGTCAGTAGTAGTTTGAGAAACTTGTTCAGAGCGTTGGATCAGAAATTGTATTGTCCACCAGATCCCTACATGAGCAAGCAGGCTGGGGATGAAACAAAGGATTTTGTGTGCTGGAAGCTTCTGTCATTGTATCTGAAAGCCCGATGGTGGCGTCATCACTTCCTTCTTTTAATGGAAATGAATATAGTAAAGTAAAACTGAAAGAGTTCAGAGTGCATTACACATAGGACATTTTGAGTCATAAAATATTTATTTTCATTTAGATCTACATCAGGGGAGGGGTTGCTGTGTGCCCATGCATGCGCACACTAGGTGGAAATGTAAAAATTATTTCTTAATCCAGACCATGATAAACAATGTTTGCCTTCTTTTTTTGTTTGTTTGTTTTTTTTTGAGTTGGAGTCTCACTCTGTCACCCAGACTGCAGTGCAGTGGCCACTCCCGGCCACTGCAGCCTCGACCTGCTGGGCTCCGGCGATCCTTCCACCTCAGCCTTCCAAGTAGCTGGAACTACAGGCGTGCGCTACCACACCCGGCTAATTTTTTATTTATTGTAGAGATGAGGTTTCACCAAGTTGCTCAGGCGGGTCTCGAACCTGCGGGCTCAGGCAATCCACTCACCTCAGCATCCCAAAGGTGCGGGATTACAGGCTGAGCCACCAAGCCCGGCCTGCTTTCTCTTCTGTTTTCCATAGCTCTATCCACCGCTACCACTCTAGTCCAAGTTGCCTTTAGATCATTCAAGGACCAAAGATATAAACTCCTAATTGGTCTACACTATTATCTTAGCATGATGCCTAGAAAATAACATCTACCCTGTTAGTGTGAATGAATTACTCTAGATTTTCAGATTCATTTCCTACTGGGCTCCTCCACAAGCTATAATTTAATCACATCTAACTTTCTTCCATTCTGTAAATATCTGAGTCACAGTATGCTCATCCATGCTGTTTCCTCCATTTTAAATGCCAGGCTCCCCCACTTACTTGCCTGAAATATGTGAAGGCAAGGTCTGAGTTTGTCTTGCTTGCCACTGTATCTGGTGAGTCACACAATGCCAGGCAGATAATAAATGTTTCATACATAGCTTTTGAGGGTGTAGATGAGTCAGCAAGTATATGAAAACATTGCTGTTCGAAAATTGGTACACTAAAAGAAAGTTAAAATTGTTTAATGGACAAAGCAATCAGCTGATGGATTGAAAATTAGTCATTTTGTTTGGATGAAACTAATTTGCTTCAAAATGGTTTGAGTGTTTTGCTGTACCTACACTTGAAATTTAAAACTCATGCTTATTTTGAAAAAACAAGATGATTTGCTGAATAACTTGGTGGAAAATCTTATGCATGCACAAAGTACTTGCTTATATGATTTTGCAACTGTTTGGTGCCAAAATCTTAATATCTTCTCTTTTACTTTCTAAATACAATGAAATATGTGATATGTCTTATTCAAAAACTTTTGATTCTCCTTTAAAATATTTTATTCTTTCCATTTTGCTTGTGCTCTACAGCACCTTTTTTTGGTCCTTCTGTCAAAACTATTACATTAACCTTCACTTTTTAATAATTTTCAGTGCTAACATAATTAGAACATTGGAAGTACATAGTATCCTCAGCATTATAATTTTACTACATTAAAGAAAAAATAGTGTATTCCAAATAATGTCTGTTTTCAGTGTAGTTTAAAGCAACCTTTCTGGATTCCAGCAAGGGAGGATTAAAAGACACTTATTGCCAAGTTTGATGAAACTTAAACTTCATAGATTTAAGGTTTTGAATTAAATTCAAATCTTCTCATAGTAAAATATGCTTCTTTTGCTCTTTTAAAATGTTGCCTTATATTAAAATCTAACTTTTAAAAAGCTGAGAAAATATATTTCCTGAACTAAACTTCAGAAAATATCCTGAACATTGTTACCCCTCACAAAACCACAGTTTATGAATTAATTGTCAGTGAATTTGACTATATGTATTGATTTTTTTAATCTACATAACTTTAAGAATCATTAGTGTATTATATTATGTATTGTGTACTGACAATGTGCTTATCATCTTGAAAAGTGTACAGGAGACTTGAAGAATACACTAATCTACTTGTATGATACTCAACTGTCAATGTGCCTGTTTTGTCTTTATGTCTTTACTTGTATACATAGAACTGCAGTGATTCTGGCCAAAGTGAATAATAATTCAGGAACCTCAAGGTATCTTGAGAAACACACAAACTCGTGAATTCTCTTTTTACCATGCCTCAATTTAGCAATTTAGTCAGATATAGTTCCCACCATTAGGCTTGATCATACTATTCCATTTGTATCTACATGCTGCCATTTCCCAATTCAGCCTCCCAAGTGCCCTCAGTTGTGTTATTTGTTTCACTCCTTTTGAAATAAAAATTGTATCACCATACTCCTATTTAAACCAATGACTCCCTAAAACCTCCATTTAATGTCCAAATTCCTTACATATTATGTAAAATTTCTGACAATGCAGCTCTAATTTTCATTCCAATTTTTTATCCACTAATCCGTGTCATTTATTCTATGTTCCTTTCAACCCAAATCCTGTTTACCTCCCTAAACATAGGTCCACCTCTGCCTTTGCACATGGTCTATGTGAAATTCCCACCTCTTTTACACAGGGTGCATATTCCTTATTCCTCTTTTGCACAGGATACATCTTCCTTATTCCTCAGTAGATATGCTTACTCCTCGCTAGCCTTTTCTGGTCTTCTCTAGAAGCCAGAATAGTCACTATGCTGCCTCTGCTCTCCCACAGCATTTGTTCACAATTATTTTATAGCATTATCTTTGGATTGCAAGATATTCATTAGATTGGGTTACATTATAGTGTTATATTACTACTGCATCTTTCTCTCCAAATTTCATTTACTCATCCTATATCTAACACATTATCATTCTTGTCATATTGGTTTTTAACAATAAATGTTTGGTGACTCAAATGATATGACAAAGCAAGAAGAAAAAACTGGACTTGAGAATTACAGAGATGTATATCTGATTTCTTACTATTTTATATAATTTCTGCCTGCATTTTATTAATAACCTCAGCCTCAAAACATACATAAGTAGATAATATGTGTCCTCTATCTTGAAATAGGTTGCAGTAAATTAACCATCTAATTGTTTGATTATACTGTTCAGTTTGATCATCACTGTTTAGGTCTCTAATGTGAAAAAGGAAAGAACTTTCACCTATGTGACAAATGAATAAACAGAAGACAAATGAGATTTCTTAATAATTGGAATCTCTTAAAAACAAGATCAATTTTTACTGATTGTGATAATAGCAAAAGGAAATAAGTTGTGTTCCTAAGGTTTACTTATAAATTAAACACATTATTACCACTTTATTTTCCAAAACTGTGTCACTTTAAAATGATCAGTATAATTTTATTTAAAAGGGCAATAAAATTAATTTTAATGCAAATAGAGGTCTCCCATTGCAATGGCAACTGTAAAAAAATAGTTTTTTATTCACAACAGGGTGTGCAGCACAAACCTTTAATATAGCCAATGTCACTAAGAAGTTGAAAATACAGTATTACAAAACCAATGGAAAACAAGCAACCAAGTAAAAGTGTTTATCTTCTTTTCTTTGTCCAACATGTTTGAGTATTGGTATTGAAGAAGCTCTATCATAAGTTGCAAATGATGTGTGAAACGAATCATCTCCTCTCGGCATATAAGCAGAGACTATAAAGTTACTTATGCAAATAAGGTTCTGTTGTGTTAATTGCTATAGGACTCAGATCACATATGGCAGAAGGATGGCCACTTTTAGACAACTTAAACACTGATGTCGCAATAAACACTTGGATTTGGCTGCTTTGTTGCTCTCCTTGACAACTGACTAAAATAGAAGGTAGGGTTAAATTTTGTGAAGATTTGATACCTTCCCCCACCACCACACACACATACAAGCTAATCATTATATTATTGCCTTCTTAGTGTATGCTTTTCTTGGACTAACTCATTATTCCTTTAAATATCCCTATAAGAATTATTATTCTCCATTTTAAAGACAAGGAAATTTTAGCACGAAAAAGCTAAACAATGTGGCAAGAAAAGCTAGAAAGTGGGAAATTCAGGATTTGCCGCCAGGATTCTGGTTTTAGAAACTATTCACCACCATCACACATGGCTGCTAACAACCTCTACAAGTCTCCATGATGCACAGGTTGGTGGGCATAGTGCATGAAGACAAATTATGTTTGCTTCATTCACACCTACCATTTACTACAAATCAGCTGTGGGAAACATCGTCCTGTGTGGGGACTCACCTTGGAACAAATGACACATATGAAGCAGTCCTACCTTACATTAAGGCTTGGCATCTCTGTGGAGACTATCCACCGGTATGATGTAACAACCTCCAAACCCACACAGTTTGCATAGCCTACAAAGTGCATGTTCTCATCCTCAGAGTCTATATTTTAAGTCAGATCATCCAGAATAATACACAAATTTGAGGGCAATCTGTCCATCCATGTAAACATCACTTAAGATACAGAAAGAAACTTTATTATGTATATGTAGTTACACTATATACATATAGTTAAGACATCTCCTTTCCCTTCTCTTCCACCTTTTGCAGCCCCATGGGCCAAGGGCAACTACCCAACACACTTTCCTCTTACCTTTTTTCCATCTAAGCAGTGCCTGATCTCATTGACTCAGATACTTCCCTAACTCTGCCATCCAAAACGTATTGCCCTGTTAAGTACCAGAAAAGAGGAAAAACAAAAATCACAAAGGCTACCATATACTAGGTATTTTCACATATTCTATTTGAGTAAATCAAATTTTTCAGAACTTATTTCTTGACTGAACCACACAGTAAACTAGTAACCAAGCCAAGTTGGAATTCAAACCAAGATAACCCGAAAGCCCATTTACTTTCATCAAACCCACTAGAAATCAACCTATAAAGGACAATTTTTAAAGTTTTTAAAATTGAAATATTTGTAGGTAACATTTATTTTTCCCATTAAAAGTGAAAACGATTCTATTAAGTCCAATAGGAGAAAAAGGAATATTCCTTCAATTTAGATTTACTCCTTTTTTGGAATCAAATAATATGTATTAGACAATTACTAGTGCTTCTTAACCATTCACATGTTTCTATCTGGAAATATTTTGTTACTTGCAATCCAAAGTTAGTTTTTTAATCTTTAATTTCTCATATTTGTATAGTAAGTTTACAAAATGTCTACTTCATTGTTAAAGAAAAAAAAAGTTCAGGGTAAAATAATTCCTCCTGTGCTGTAGAAAAGGAACGTGAAGCAAAGCAATTTAATTGAGGGTAGTTGGTGCCTTATGTATCAAGCGATTGATGTGGGAGGAGCTGCCCATTTGACATGAATGCAAGAAGACGATAAAGATGCAAATAGAGGTCTCCCATTGCAATGGGAACGTCTGTTTCCTCTACCATGGTTCTTTCCCTCATTCTATCGCCTTTTGCAGCCCAGTGAACCAATGGCAACTGCTCAGCATACTTTCTCGTTTACCTTTCTCCTAAGAAGCGCCTATCCTCGCTGTTTGATTCAGATTCTTCCCTGTCACTGCCATCCAATATTTTTTATCCTGATAACTATCAAGAAAGAGGAAAAATAAAAATCTTGAAGGCTACCATGTGCTAGGTAATTTCACAAACTTAATTTGCATAAGTAAATAATAAAGACTTTCTCATGGCTATAGAAACACCTCTCCTTTGAGTTTAAACAACAACAAAAAATACAGCCTTGGGCTGTCTCAACACTGACATTTTTTCACAATTATCTCCAAGTAGTCCAAACAACAGTCTGCTGTGTTGCATTGGCTCCTGGTGCCCAGAGGTGCCCAGCAATTGAAGGCCTTCACCTTGCACCTGTCAGAGGAGCCTCACAGCCCATCTCTTGAAATGAATACCTTCAGCAGTTCATGGATTTGAATCTGTGACTGAAGCCGCTCAAATGAACACATGGGTCTGGAGACATATGGGACAACAATACCCATACATTCTCCCTATTATGCTAATTAAATAATTATATTCAAGATAGGATGTTAATGATCAATGATTGATGATTCTCAGATAATGTTTACATTTGTACAGGCACTCTCTGCCTAAGTTCAAAAGAACAAATTATGTAGAGCCTGTACAGGAAGCTAAGCTTAAAGTAACTTTGTCTTTCTTAACTTTGCATACATAAATGCAAGGCTATTTTAGGAGGTGATGATGCCCATGTGTGGTCAGTGCACATACAGAACTTAGTATTATAGACACACAAATGCACACAGACACACACTCACACACACAATTTTATTTTTTATTTTTATTTTTTTGAGTTGGAGTCTCACTCTGTCACCTAGGCTGAAGTATAGTGGCACACTCACGGCCACCGCAGCCTCGAACTGGTGGGCTCATATGATCCTTCCTCTTCAGCCTTCCCAGTGCACCACACCTGGTTAATTGTTCTATTTATTGAAGATATGAGGTCTCAACAAATTGCCCAGGCAGGTCTCGAACTCATGGGCTTGGGCAATCCTCTCACCTTAGCCTCCCAAAGTGCTGGGATTATAGGCATAGAACATCATGCCTAGCCCACAATTTAAAAAATAATAATAAACTCTCCCTTATAGCCTCAAATATGTTCAATATTCTATAAATAACTGACCACAATACTCAAACGTGTGAATTAAAGACATGACAGTAGTAGAAATGTAAGTGATTATAGTAGTAATAGTTACTTTTATCATTATTATTATGCTATTAGAAGACCTTTTTTAAAATATATAAAACAAGCCGGGCTCGGTGGCTCAGCCTGTAATCCCGCGCCTTTGGGAGGCTGAGGTGAGTGGATTACCTGAGCCCGCGGGTTCGAGACCCACTTGGGCAGCGAGACTTCATCTCTACAATAAATAAAAAAATCAACTGGGCGTGGTAGCACATGCCTGTAATTCTGGCTACTCGGAAGGCTGAGGTGGAAGGATCGCCGGAGCCCAGCAGGTCGAGGTTGCGGTGGCCGGGAGAGGCCACTGCACTCCAGTCTGGGTGACAGAGTGAGACTCCAAGTCAAAAAAATAAATTAATTAATTAATTAATTAAATTAAATATATAAAATAATGCTTTATCTTTTTAAGGCAAGGATCTTCTTTTACCATAGTTACATAGTGAGTCCTCACATAGTGTCACCAATAAGTTCTCACCGGGTAAAGATCCAAGAAAGAGAACTACAGGCCAATATCCATTATGAATATAGATGCAAAAATCCTCAATAAGATTCTAGCAAATCGGATCCAAAAACACATCTCAAATACCATCCACCATGACCGAGTAGACTTCATCCCCAGGATGGAAGGCTGATTCAACATTCACAAGACCATAAATGTCATTAAGTGTATCAACAGATGTAAAAGCAAGAACCACATGATTTCTCATTAGATACAGAAAAAGCTTTTTATAAAATCCAGCATCGAGCCGGGCTCGGTGGCTCAGCCTGTAATCCCATGCCTTTGGGAGGCTTAGGTGAGTAGATTGCCTGAGCCCGCGAGTTCGAGACCCGCCTGGGCAGCGAGACCTCGTCTCTACAATAAATCAAAAAATCAGCCAGGCGTGGTAGCGCATGCCTGTAATTCCGGCTACTCGGAAGGCTGAGGTGGAAGGATCGCAGGAGCGCAGCAGGCGAGGCTGCGGTGGCCGGAAGCGGTCACTGCACTCCAGTCTGGGCGACAGAGTGAGACTCCAACTCAAAAAAAAAAAAAAATCCAGCATCCCTTCTTGATAAAAAAAAACCTCAAACATCTAGGTAGAGAAGGAACATACCTCAAAATAGTAAGTGCCATCTACAACAAACCCACAGCTGGCATATTGCTAAATGATCAGAAACTAGATTCATTTCTCCTGAAAACCGGAACAAGATAATTCTGCTCACTCTCACCCCTCTTGTTCAATATTGTGTTGGAAGTCCTAGCTCAGGCAATTAGACAAGAGAAAGCAATCAGAGGTATCCAAATAGAAAAAGAGGAAGTCAAGTTATCCTTCTTTGCTGATGATATGATCCTATACCTTGAAAATCCAAGAGAATCTGTCAAAAACCTGCTTGCACTGATAAAGGACTTTGGAAAGGTCTCAGGGTACAAAACAAATGTGCAAAAGACAGTTGCATTCCTCTACACCAACAAAAAGCAGGCAGAGAACCAAATAAAAAGCACAATCCCATTCACAATAGCCACCAAAAAAATGAAATACCTCAGCATCTTCCTAACCAGAGAAGTGAAAGACCTTTACAATGAAAATTACAAAACACTGCTTAAAGAAATCCAAGAAGACACAAATGGAAAAATATTCCATGTTCATGGATAGGAAGAATCAACATTGTTAAGATGTCCATCCTACCAAAGGCAATCTACAGATTCAACGCAATGCCTATTAAGCTACCAACATCATCCTTCTCAGACCTGGAAATGACAATATAGAAATTCATATGGAAACATAAACAACCATGAATAGCTAAAACAGTCCTTATAAAAGAAACAAAGCGGGAGGCATCACACTTCTAGACTTCAAACTTTACTATAAGGCTACAGTAATCAAAACAGCCTAGTATTGGTACAACAATAGGCACATAGATCAATGGAACAGGATAGAGATTCTGGAAACAAAGCTTCAATTCCTCAGCCAACTCATCTTTGACAAAACCTCCAACAACAACCATGGGGGAGAGGAGAATCTATTCAGTAAATGGTGCTGGGAAAACTGGTTGACCACATGCAGAAGATTGAAAGAGGGCCCCTACCTAACACCATATACAAAAATTAACTCTAAATGAATCTAAACATAAAACCTCAAACCATAAGAATTTTAGAAAATGCAGGAGACACCCTTATGGAAATTGGAACTGGCAACCAATTCCTATTTAGAACCCTAAAGGTCAATACCTTAAGAAATAAGATAGACAAGTGGAACCTCATCAAATTAACGAAATTTTGCAAAGCAAAAGAAACCATCAAGAGAGCAGGGAGACAGACCACAGAATGGGAAAAAGTATTTGCCAACTGTATATCTGACAAAGGCCTGACATCTAGGATCTACAAGAAACTCAAGAGAGCTGAAATGAAAAAAGCAAACAGGCCCACTAAAAAGTGATCAAAGATATGAATAAGCACTTCTCAAAAGAAGATATACAGGCAGCCAACAGATACATGAAAAGGTGCTCAGCCTCATTCATCATCAGAGAAATGCAAATCAAAACCACATTGAGATATCACCCAACCCCAGTAAGAATGACCGTCATTAATAAAATAAACAACAACAGATGCTGGCAAGGATGTAGAGAAAAAGGGACTTCTACACTGCTGGTGGGAATACAAACTAGTGCAATCTCTCTGGAAGACAGTGTGGCGATTTCTGAAAGAACTAGAAATTGATCTTCCGTATGACCCAGCAATTTCCCTATTGGGAATATATCCAGAGGAACTCAAATCATTCTACAAAAAACATACCTGCACACGTATGTTTGTTGCAGCTCTATTCACAATAGCAAAAACTTGGAACCAACCATGTTGCCCATCGAAGCTGGACTGAATTTTTAAAGTGTGGTACATATACACAATGAAATATTATGCAGCCATAAAGAAAGACAAACATATGGACTTCGCAGCAACTTGGATGGATTTGGAGTCGATCATACTCAGTGATCTGTCACAGAAACAAAGAACAGAGTACCATATGTTCTCACTCATAAGCAGACCTTGAACAATTATAATGCTATAATAAAGGGATTG